>NW_012104732.1:2326504-2327899 GCF_000951045.1 Mandrillus leucophaeus | reverse complement strand
GATCTCCTGACCTCGTGATCCGCCCGTCTTAACCTCCCAAAGTGCTGGGATTACAGGCTTGAGCCATCGTTCCCGGCCCCAAATTTCTGTTTTAAATTTTTTTACTTTTACTTTTTTGAGACAGAGTTTCGCTCTTGTTGCCCAGGCTGGAGTGCAACAGCGCAGTCTCGGCTCACTGAAACCTTCGCTTCCCTGGTTCAAGCGATTCTCCTTCCTCAGGCTTCCAGATAGCTGGGATTACAGGCATGTGCCACCACAACTGGCTAATTTTGTTTTTTTTAGCAGAGACAGGGTTTCACCGTGTTGGTCAGGCTGGTCTTGAATTCCTGACCTCAGGTGATCCGCCTGCCTCGGCCTCCCAAGTGCTGGGATTACAGGTGTGAGCTACCGCACCCGGCCTTTTTTTTATTTTTCTCCGAGATGGAGTCTTGCTGTGTTGCTGAGGCCAGATTGCAGTGGCGCAGTCTTGGCTAACTACAACCTCTGCCTCCTGGGTTCAAGCGATTCTCCTGCCTCAGCCTCCCAAGTAGCTGGGATTACAAGTGTGCCCCACCACGCCCTGCCATTTTTTGTATTTTTAGTAGAGATGGGGTTTCAACATGCTGGCTAGGCTGGTCTCGAACTCCTGACTTCAAGTGATCTACCTGCCTCAGCCGTTCAAAGTGCTGGAATTGCAGGCATGAGCCACCGCACCTGGCCCTCTTCATAGATGTTTTTTTTTTTTTTTGAGATGGAATTTCGCTCTTGTTGCCCAGGCTACAGTGCAATGGTGCGATCTGGGCTCACTGCAACCTCTGCCCTGCTGGGTTCAAGTGATTCTTCTGTCTCAGCCTCCTGAGTAGCTGGGATTACAGGTGCCTGCCACTACGCCCGGCTAATTTTTGATTTTTTTTGTAGAGACGGGGTTTCACCATGTTGGCCAGGCTGGTCTCAAACTCCTGACCTCAGATGATCCACCCCCTTTCGTCTCCCAAAGATCTGGGATTACAGGCATGAACCACCGTGCCCGGCCAGATGTTTAAGTGTATGATATGGTATTGTTATCTATAGGTACAGTGTGATACAGTGGATCTCTAGAACTTGATCTTGCATAATCGAAACTTTATATTGTACCCATTGATTAGCGACTATGAATTTCCCTCTTGCCCCAGCCCCTGGTAACCCCCATTCTCCTTTCTGCTTCTATGAGTTCAACAATTTTAGGTATCTCCTATAAATGGAATCCTGCAGAGACAAGCCTTCTCTGATGGGCTTATTTCGCTTGGCACAATGTCCTTCAAGTTCATCATGTTGTCATGTATTGCAGGGTTTTCTTCTCTTTTTAAGGCTGAATAGTGTTCTGTTATATGTATATGCCACATTTTAAAAATCATTCATCAGGCTGGGCGCGGTGGC
>NW_012104732.1:2314613-2325979 GCF_000951045.1 Mandrillus leucophaeus | reverse complement strand
GGAGATTTCGTGTTAAACTGTGGAGAGCTGGCTTCTCTTGAAATATCAGAAAGAGAGAGGACACTGGGCCATATCCGCTGTGGTCACAATTGGCTGGTGCTGCATCAGGCCAGCCCCTTAGCAGGGTGGTGGTCTCTGGCTCACCCCCAGCCCCACCAGTCCCCCACTTCCCTGACTCTGAGTTCCTGTTCACTTGACCCAGTTCCTACACTCGTTTGTACCAACAGACATTTTAGTCTTCAACCCCTGGGTTAAGGTTGTAAGATAATATTTATAGATATGAATATTTATACAAAGAATATTTATAAAAGTGCCAGGCACTTTTGTTCTGAGAGAGGAAGTGTTTTCTTCCCCATTTGATGTGTGAGTAACTGAGGCATGGTGAGGGCCCGTACTCACATGAGTAACAGAGACGGAGTTTGAACTGTACAGTGCTTTGAGCTGTATTATCTCTCCTTCCTTTGTGGTCTGGGGGTCCCTGCACCCTGTTAAAGATTCTAGGCCAGGTGCGGTGGTTCACACCTATAATCCCAGCACTTTGGGAGGCCAAGGCGGGTGGATCATCTGAGGTCAGGAATTTGAGACCAGCCTGGCCAACATAGTGAAACCCCATCTCTACTAAAAATACAAAACTAAGCTGAGCATGGTGGTGTGCACCTGTAATCCCAGCTACTCGAGAGACTGAAGCAGGAGAATCACTTGAAACTGGGAGCAGAGGTTGCAGTTAGCTGAGCTTGTGCCACTGCACTCCAGTCTGGGGGATAGAGTGAGACTCCATCTGAAAACAAACAAAAAAAAAGATTCCGGGGGTAAAGTTGATCATTCAAGCGGATGAAATTTCAGTACTGAAGGAACCACGTGTGAAGAAGCCATACGAACAGCCCACGTCTGTTTTTGTCTATGCACTGAGTAGATTCTAGCCTTAGCATAGTCAGCTCTCTAGAACTATTTCTTGAATGAAAAATAGACCAGCAGGAGTCATCTGTTGAGAGTCTCATAAAGAGGAGAGAAATCTGACAAAATTTCAAACAGCGAATCAGCACCTAGTTAGAAGTTACAACAAATTTATTTACTGAATTTTTTTTTTCTTTATAACCGGAGGAAATGCCCTGTTTTTTTTTTTTTTTTTTTTTTTTTTTAGTTAATATTAAGGATTTTTTGTTTTTGTAAGAAAATGATATAATTCTGGCCGATTTCTCAAGCAAGTTTATTTTTAAAATTCCCACAATTCTTTTTAAGTGTTTTGGGAGTTGGAGCAAGTGATAACAAAAGCAGCTGAGAAATGAGGCTTTGGCCTGGTTATTGTCTAACCAGGTGGGTTGAGGTCCCTGAACTTTAAGAAGCTTTTGTGCTTCCAGCTGTACCAGGGGGATTAGTGGCTTAGTCCTACCTCATGGGAGCACATTTTATTGTTACTTCTCATAGAGCTGAAACCATAATGTTATGGTTTTTTACACAGCACCATCTGCTTCAGGCTCTCCACATGCTTAGAGTGTTTCCCCTCACTCCCCCTTCAAGTTTCTCCCTCCAAATAAGTTCAGTATCTGGAAGAGTGAATTCACTTTGGGCATAGCAACAGATGTGCATGGTAATATGTAAAATGCAATCGGTTAGTTACCAATCAATCATGTGGTCATCAAATGTTTCATGCAGGCGAGGCAGTGTGCTAGACTGCTGTGATGCAACAAAGATAGCTAAAATGTGGTTTTTGCTTTACTGGACCTAGTGGGGGCATAGTATACGAAGACATACAAAAAGGTTTAATAACTGTAGGAAATAAAAAAGTTAATGCAAATAAGAAGAGAGAATATACAGCTCATCATTAATTTCCAAATGAAGGCTGCAGATGTTAAGTGCTATAGGAAGTTGGTGTTCTCTTTGATAAAGTTCCTTCTTGAGAAGCAAAGTCCAGAATGAATGTGCACAATGCAATTAGAGGAACACTTTGACGGGAACAAAGCTGCTTGTGTAAATGCAAGGGGGAATGCTGGTCTCTCTTCAGCATGGTCCGGAAATTCATTCTGTAACAAAGGACTGTAATTCCAAGTCAATGACACCTTCTAAATCCTCTCAGACTATGCCCAAAATTATAGAGAAGGAATGGCGAGTCAATTCCGTTTAGTCAGAACTGGATAGCTGTGTACTTTGCTCAAATGCCTGGGATCTAATGGAGATGGGACAGCAGCCAGGAGATAAAGCAAGTCAATACAGGCCTGGGAGAACTCTGATGCTGGAGCAGATAATGAGGAAGGGGCCAGGATTTGAAAGCATGACCTCTAAGTCTTCCTGTGTAATGAACGGAATATAATGGAGGGCTGAGATCTGAGACCCTCGTGCACCTGTGTCTGTGGCTACCCAGTCAGCAGCCTGGCTTTATCCCTAGATAACTTGGATGAGCTCTATGGGAACTTGAAAACCTTCAGGCTACCATTACTGCTTACTGAAAAGAGTAGAAGGCAAGAAATTTCCTCTAAAGGAAATAGGTGTGGAGCTTCATGGTTAAGAACTTGAACTTTCATGTCAGGACCTAGCTTCCCTACTTACCAGCTGTGTGGCCTTGAGCAAGTCACTTACCCTCTCCAAGTCTCAGATTTATCACCTGAAAAATAGGAGAAAAAATGATAGTACCTACCCTGTTGTGTTATTGTGAGGATTAAATAAGACAGGGGATTCAAAAGGCACTTAGCAGTGTATATGGCACATGTGAGATCACAATAAATTATATGTTACTGTTATTAAAGAAGATGAGGCAGGAGGATTGCTTGAGGCTAGGAGTTGGAGACCAACCTGGGCCCTCATTAAAAAAAAAAAAAAAAAAAAAAAAAAATTAGCTGGGTGTGGCAGTGCATACCTGTAAGTCCTAGCTAGTGGGGAAACTGAGGTGGGAGGATCCCTTGAGCCCAGGAGTTTGAGGTTACACTGAGCTAAGATTGCGCTGCTGCTCGCCAGCCTGGGTAACACAGCAAGACCCTGTTTCTTAAAAAAAAAAAAAAAAAAGTCATGGCTGGGCGTGGTGGCTCACGCCTGTAATCCCAGCACTTTGGGAGGCTGAGACGGGTGGATCATGAGGTCAGGAGATTGAGACCATCCTGGCTAACATGGTGAAACCCCGTCTCTACTAAAAATACAAAAAATTAGCCAGTGTAGTGGCGGGCACCTATAGTCCCAGCTACTCGGGAGGCTGAGGCAGGAGAATGGCTTGAACCCGGGAGGCGGAGCTTGCAGTGAGTCGAGATCACGCCACTGCGCTCCAGCCTGGGTGATAGAGCGAGACTCCGTCTCAAAAAAAACAAAAAAAAAAACCAAAAAAAAAACAGTCATGAGGATAAATATTTTTAAATTACCATTTCCTTGTAGAAGTTCAGGAACTGGCTTAGAAACAAAGCAGGAATTATTCCACTCTTCCCCTAGGTTCTCCATCTGCCACCTTTGAGAAGATAGCGAACTCATGTTAGTGTTATGGTAACTCATGGGACAGGGTGGGATGAGGTTTTACAGCAGGGCCCTCACTTCTAAAATCCAAACTTACATAAAGCTCAAAGGGCAGCTCTCTGAAGGCATAGGTGCAAGACTGCTGCTGAGGAAACAGAATATTTTTATTTCTCTCCCCTTAGAAAATCTTAGAGCAGTGCTTCTTAAGCTCTGACATGCAGATGAGTCAGAGCTGCACGAAGCACTGCTCTGAGATGTGAACCTGAGATTCTGCACTTCTGACAAGCTCCCAGATGATGCCAACGCTACTGGCCCTCAGACTACATTTTAAGTAGCAAAGTCCTAAAAGGCCTTGGGTCATTTAGTCCAGTGGCATGACTGAACCCTCTCTATGACTTCCCTGAAAAGGCTAATTCCGTTTTTTATTGGAAACCTCCAGTGATGACAAGCTCCCTACATGCCAGGCAGCCTTTTCTGTTTCCCGATGGCAGGGATGATGGGAATGGCTTTTTACTGAGCTGATGCTCACCTCTGTATGACACCCATCCATTGGTTCTAGTTTATTATTTTGGCAAGGGGTGGGCCTTACACAGGTGATGCCTAATCCTGAGGCTCTGAACACTGGTTTTGGTCTTCTACGGGGGTTGTCTGTGGATGGGTTTTGGCGGTGGTGGTAGAGGGGCAGCAATCCCCTAAAAATGTTTGTAGAATTTGGTTTCCATGTGCAGTTTCCTGGGGAGAGTTCCCATAGCTTTCAACAGTTTTTCAAGAGAGTCTGTGGGCTGTAGAAGATTAAAAAGCATTGGATTCCTCATGGAATGCCGTATCCCTCACAGGTCTTCTGTTTGGAAGGCTGGATCTTCCCAAGTTTTTAGATCTCTTATTTATCGGAGTCTCTTTCTGTTTAAAAAATTTTTTTGAGATGGGGTCTCGCACTGTCGCCTGGGCTGGAGTGCGGTGGCACGATCTCGGCTCACTGCAACCTCCACCTCCTGGGTTCAAGCAATTCTCCTGCCTCAGCCTCCCAAGTAGCTGGGATTATAGGTGCCCACCACCATGCCCAGCTAATTTTTTGTATTTTTAGTAGAGACAGGGTTTCACTATGTTGGCCAGGCTGGTCTCAAACTCCTTACCTCATGATCCGCCTGCCTCAGTTTCCCAAAGTGCTGGGATTACAGGCATGAGCCACTGCGCCCGGCCTTGAGTCTCTTTTATTTGTTTACTTTTACTTAAGTCTCCATGGAACATGGTTTCAGGGATCCTTGTAATCCTGATAGTTTTTCCTAGTGTGTCTATATCCCTCTAATTTGGTACCTAGCATCATGAACAAGCTAAAAAGCCACCTGACCAGCAGGAAGGGTAAGCTGTCTCTCTTTCATTTGACCTGAGGCTTCTTTTAGTTCTTCCTAAAAGTGTAATATCTGCTTTGGAAACCTTAGTACAGTTAATAGGGCTATCAGTTTGGAATGTTTATGTTGCAGATTAAAAAAAAGAAAAATAAAAATTTTAAACGGAATTCACTGGTATATTTACAGGGCTGGGGGCAGCAGGGTAGCTATGGCTTCAGATGAGGCTTAATCCATAGGCTCAAATTCCTTTATCAAGGATCCAGCTTTCTTTTTCTTTCTTTCTTTTTGAGATAGGGTCTCACTCCATCACCCAGGCTGCAGTGCAGTGGCACAATCTTGGCTCACTGCATTCTCCACCTCCCAGGCTCAAGTGATCCTCCTGCTTCAGCCTCCTGAGTAGCTGGGACTACAGGTACATGCTACCACGCCTGGCTCATTTTCTTGATTTTTTTTTTTTTTTTTTTTTAGAGTCAAGGTCTCATTACGTTGCCGGGGGTGGTCTAGATCTCCTGGGCTGAAGCAATCTGCCTACCTTGACCTCCTAGAGTGCTGGGATTACAGGTGTGAGCCACCGTGCCTGGCTGCCAGCTTTTTGTTCTCTCTCTCCACAGTCACCAGAGTCCTGAGTATTTTTCACGTGCACTACATTGAGGCCTATCTTCTACCATCCTGGATGGTTTGTGTGGTTTCTGGACTATGTATAGGGGACCTGATATTTATTGCTATGAAGTATCTTGCTAGTCCATCGTCCTGATTATACCATCTTCCCTCTCAGACTCCCTGCTTAGCTTAGGGTCATCTTCAAATCTGATCAGCATGCCAGCAAATTAATGGTGTTGACCCAGACAGGGTCAAAGACAGAGCCAACAACATGCCCTTCAGGCACTCCTGCCAGGGTTGGTGTCACATATCCTTTGAACATGGATGAGCATTTCTCAAAGCATATTCCTTTTTTTTTTTTTTCTTTCAATATCCTCTCTTGAGCTCACCTTTGGCAGGCGATTGATTGATTGATTGAGACATGGTCTTGCTATATTGACCAGGCCAGCCTTGATCCTCCTGCTTCAGCCTCCTGAGTAACTGGGACTACAGGCACTGGCCACCACACCTAGTTCAAATCATATTCTGAAGAATACCAGTCTGAAGGATACTCCTCAGTAACAGAGCCCTGTGAGCAACACTGGAGACTCAGAAGGGTAGGGAGGGAGAAAAGGGTGGGTAACGAGAAATCACTTAATGGGTATGACATCCATTATTTGGGTGATGGATACACTAAAGCTCAGACATCACCACTGCACAATATATCCATGTAACAACATTGCACTTGTACCCCTTAAGTTTACACAAAACAACCCCAAACCAACCAGAGCCCTGTAATCAAATATGTTTAGATAGTGCTGTCTACCGTAACCCCTTCTGGAAGGCTCATGCTGCTTACGTGCATATCACAAATTCTGAGAAGAAATTGTTAGATGTAATATTCCAAACATAACTGACCATGAGGCTGTCCCCTTTCCTGCCATGATAACCTGTATATAAATGTTGTAGAGGGCACAGGCTGAGCAGTGCTAATGTGGATGTTCCACCCGTTACCAGTCCATTTAGTGGTGTTATCATCTGATTTCCTCTATCATTAACCACAAGGGTGAAATGACAGATGACATAAAACGCCTTGCTGAAAACTGGTTTATCTTGCCAGCGTATCATCAATTCAGAAGGGAGTCTGTCTTCAGTTGGACACGATTCACCTGTTGCTGCTCTCATCCTAAGTCTGCCAGGTTGGCAGATTTAGGCACCCTGGGGGAGTATTTTCAGGTGTTCTGTTAAGAGCAAAACCCAGACATGCCTGGAGGCTCTCAGGAAAACCCAAAGCCAGAGAGTAGCCTATCGTCAACCGCAGTGGTCGCAGTAACTGAAATTTAATAATAGTCCACAGTTATTGAACTTTCACTTTGTGCCAGGCCCATAATACATACTTCCTCACTAAATCCTCACAAGAACCAGATGAGGTGGGCAATACGACATCCTTACTTTATAAATGAGGAGCCTGACGCATACAGAGCTTGGAGAAGTTACTCAAAGGGATACAGCTAACAACAAATGGAGCCAACTGTCAAACTCAAGTTTGACTCACTCTGTAGTCCACGTGTTCATCAGATTCACTCTTTTTTTTCTTTTCAAAATCACACAATCATCAGGCATTTATTAAATGTTAGCTTTGGGTCTGGCTCAGTATTTGGTGAAACTGAAGACACGACAAAATATTAACAGACACAAGGAATTGACACTTTATTTGGGGGAACTTTTGTAGTTCAGCGGAGAGAATACTTAGCAAGCAAATAGAAGTGAGTGCATGAAAACAGAGTGCCAAATGCCACATAAGTGGCACAAGGTATGCTTCCGCAGCCTGCTCAGACCTGGACGGCCGGATCTCTACAGCTTGCTTTTAGAAATCCACTTGCCTATGGATGCCTCACTTCCAGTCTTCCGCTTTGTCCGTTCTCACAAATTCCCCTGTCGGTCTTTGTCTTCCCCTTGTGTGACCTCCGCTTGTCCCCAGGGGAAACCACTAACCTCTTGGCTCCTCAGTTCTCGGTCTGTGGTGAACTCCCCGCTGACATCCACAGCGCTTGGAGGTGACCTAGTTTGAGGGAAATGCTGGCTTTTCAGTTATATCTCCAATAGGCTGAGCTGGCAGCTTGTCAGCAGGCTTATGTCACCTAATGACTGTGTCAATTCCCTCCTTGCCTGGCTTCCTGCTAGTAAATATCCTCAGGATGCTCTTGGAATCCAGAAGGTGTAGGAGGCATGTGAGGTGGCCAAAGAGAAAACAGGAAAAAGAAAGGGGGAGAGAAGCAGAGAGGGCCTGTTCCCCTGCCAAAGCCAAAAAGAATGCACACCAGGGAAGAAAATGCTCTAAAACAGAGAGAGAAACTTGTGATGAGGTATCTCCCTATAGAACAGTTTTGCTCTAAAGGACATTTGCTTTTTAAATTTTTTTTTTTTTTTTCTGGCTTAGTCTGATCTCTCATTTCCCCCCTCATGCCCTTCCTTCCTGTTTGGCGCTTTTCAAGTGGTATTACTTCTCATCCACAATAGTGACCTGCTGGGAGTCATAGAGGAGACATTTCCTCTCCTGTGGCTCTAGTTGTATTTTTAATCATCGACCTCCCCTCTCTTTCTTTCCCCTCTGGTTCTCTTCATAAACATTTTCTTAAGGCTGGGCAGCAAAGCCTCAGGTGTGCCCATCATGTCCCTCAAAGCTTAGCTGTGTTTGGGGCTGGATTTTTTTTATGCCCTCTCCAGGGGCTGCAGCATCCAGCATTCTGCACCATGACCTCCCTTTTGCCCAGTGAGCTACAGCCTTGAGTTTGGATGGTGCATACTCAGCGGTTTGGCTCTTGCATTTGAGGGGAATAGTAATGCTGTGAGCTCACTGCCAGGGAGCTGCTCTCAGGATTCTGGGCCCTTCCAGCCCCGTTGGAGTTGGGTTAAAGGTTTCAAGTGGCAGTAGAGACGCTGGTCTATCCATCCTTGCGTCGGGCCACACAAGGTCATTCTGGGAGACCTGGTCAGCTCCATGGTCCTCTCCAAAGACTTAAGAAGGCAAAATTCAAGTTCGCACAAACCACCAGAACAGATGAATTTGTTAAGAGTCCTCTGTTGGCCGGGCGCGGTGGCTCAAGCCTGTAATCCCAGCACTTTGGGAGGCCGAGACGGGCGGATCACAATGTCAGGAGATCGAGACCATCCTGGCTAACACGGTAAAACCCCGTCTCCTAAAAAATACAAAAAACTAGCCGGGCGAGGTGGCGGGCGCCTGTAGTCCTAGCTACTCGGGAGGCTGAGGCAGGAGAATGGCGTGAACCCGGGAGGCGGAGCTTGCAGTGAGCTGAGATCCGGCCACTGCACTCCAGCCTGGGCGACAGAGCGAGACTCCGTCTCAAAAAAAAAAAAAAAAAAAAGTTCTCTGTCATTTTCTCCAAACAGGTATTAATAAAACCATGGATTCATAATCCAGAAGTTTAGCCTCAAGTTTTTTTGCCAGAATACTGCCACTTTTACTGAATGTGTATCTCCCAGGGTTGAGAAGTAATTCTTCCCTCTCTTTAGTCCTTCCTTTGATTAGTTCATTTGTTCATTCATTCATCCATCCATCTGTATGTTCAATCAGTAAGCATTTGTTGAACAGTTCATGGCCAGGCACTGGGTAAACACAACAGACAAGGCCCTACCCTTTTGTGGTTTATGGTCCATGAGAAGAGACCGCCAAGATATAAAACAGGAACATGTCACCATCCATTGGGAGCCCGCTGTGGAGGGAACGGCCAGGATGCTACGGTAGAGAAGTAGGAGCGGAAGGCCCATCTGAGCTCAGATGCAAAGGATGTGAAGGAGCTGGTAGGTCTACTGAGCATTCCCTGCAGAGGGTCAGCAGGTGTGCATATATATATATACATATATATATATATATATAGAGAGAGAGAGAGAGAGAGAGGCAGGCAGGTGGCAGGAGGGGGGTGCAGGCTGTTATGTACAAAACTTTAGCAGTCTTAACTCCAATAGGACCCTTGGGGGAAGACTGTCACCATATCAACTACTCAACTTTTGAATGCCAGGGCCCGCCCATGGCAGACAAGAAATTAAAATCCACAGCATCTGCCCCTATTCCGTGTACCCACCTGGCCCCACCAAGTTTTATATCCTTGACTGAGTCTATAATGAACTATCAGCAGATGTTCATGTGCTGTCTCTTCAGTCAGGTCTGTAATCTCCTGGCAAGCCCGTTCTGTCACTCTCCCAGTTGCTGCTGTTGATCCATTCAAGGGAGTGGTTTCCTGAATCCTATCACAGTTTTGTAGTACTCGGAGCCTAAAGTTATAACAAATGTTTGCATGGTATATAATATGTTCCTTCCAATATGCTCACTTATCTATATTAAAAGGTATTAACCACCATTCATAGCAAATGGAACTATGGCTCCAAGAGGATAAATAACCCGTGGAGCTCCAGGCTGGTGGAGGAGAGGAGCTGGGAATCGCTCCTGCCTTTTCTGGCTGTTAAGTGACTTTCTCACAGTTGCAATTACTGTCATGGATACCAGTGGGTACAGTTTCTGTTTGGAGTCTTCTTGGGAAGGGATAGAACAGTCGAAAAACTGCCCCACTATCAAACCCACGGAATCCAAAGAATTTGCACCCACAAATCTCCTGCCTCTCATGAAGCCCATTCTGCTTGTCCCACCCTGGCGAGACTTTAAAGCCGATCCCTGAGCTGAAATGACCGGATGGAGTGAGCACTATGTATTATGTTGGTATTTAATAAAGGGTGCGTTGTTCCCTACTTGGCAGTGGGGCCAAGTCGCTGTTCCAGCAGGTGGTGGGTAACTGGACCCAAGCCCCCGATCTTCTCTCAGGAACTCCCTGGTTAAGCCTTTGATATCAGAACAAGAGGAGAAAACAGTGACATAGGACACTTCCTGTCCCAAAGGGGATGTGACACAGGACACCTGAAACAACAGGCAGAAGAAAAGTTTCACTGGAGCCGCTTCGGAGAGCTGCCCTCAGCCTGCCCGCCATGAGCCATCTCAGATTTGGAAAGAGTAGGACTGGGCCAGATGTTTCCATGTTTAGCTCAGTGGATTAGCTTTGGTCCTCTATGGGTTAGGCACTGACATTCCAGTTCCTGCCACCTAGAGGGTGTGACCCAGTGATGGAGATGGACAAGCAGGTGATAAAAATTAGTATAATGAGGTTCAAGTTTTAATAGAGAAAATAGAGACTAGGCACCTAGACTATCCTAGAGAAGTCAGGGAAGGCTTCCTGGAGGAAGAGGAGTCTAGGCTGGGACTTGAAGGATGAATAGAATTTGACCACATACAGTTAGTTTCACAGGCTCCAAAGGTCTTAAAAAGGAAAGCTTAGGCTTAAGAAATCTGACAAATATAAGAAATTGAAACTTTAATGCTAGGTTTGTTTCCTTCTGCCCCTACCCCCACACCATCCACATCCCCCTATGCCCCAAGTCTCTAGCTCCTCCCTGTTACTAGAGGCATGGCTCACATTGCATGGGGCATGTGCAAAGGGCTGATATGTGGTTGGTTGTCTTGGGGCTAGATATATGCAAATGAAACTTTTATCTTTAGAATCTTGGAAGCAAGAGTCCCAGATTAAAATCACCCAACATGTTTTTGATTTTTTTTTTTTAATCTGGTTCATATCCAACCAGTAATTCACTTCAGGGCTGTGAAAGTTAACTATTTGAGATTGTCACAAATTCCAAGTGTGTTTTATGCAACAGAGATTAAAAAGATATGGGAGTTTGGATATTTTGGTCATAATCTCAACTCTGCCAGAGACTTTTTTGTTTTTTAGAGATAAGGCCTTGCTCTGTTGCCCAGGCTGGTGTGCAGTGGTGTGATCATAGCTCACTGCAGCCTCAAACTCCTGGGTCCAAGTGACCCTCTGCTTCGGCCTCCTGAATAGCTAGGACTACAGGTGCACAACCTTACACTTGACTAGTTTTGTTCTGAGACAGAGTCTCCCTCTGTCGCCCAGGCTGGAGTACAGTGGCGCGATCTTGGCT
>NW_012104732.1:2305678-2313208 GCF_000951045.1 Mandrillus leucophaeus | reverse complement strand
AGTCTAGTGGGAGAGCCTGAGGATAAATAAGTTACAGAAAAGTGAAAAATGCTGGGGGAGACTGAAGAGCATTCCCGCCTAGGCATGCATCTGCCCTAAAAATTAAAGAAATGGGGCCCGAGACAGGCTGGGCTCTGTGGCTCACAACTGTAATCCCAGCACTTTGGGAGGCCGAGGTGGGCGGATCACGAGGTCAAGAGATCGAGACCATCCTGGCCAACATAATGAAACTATGTCTCTACTAAAAATACAAAAGTTAGCTAGGCATGGTGGCACACACCTGTAGTCCCAGCTACTTGGGAGGCTGAGGCAGGAGAATCGCTTGAATCCAGGAGGTGGAGGTCGTAGTGAGCCAAGATGGTGCCACTGCACTCCAGCCTGGTGACACAGTGAGACTCCATCTCAAATAGGGCCCGAGACAAGAAAAGATGAAGTGGAAAAGTTGGAGGGTGCTTTGAAGAAAGGTCTGTCTTTGAGGTGGTGATACTTAAGTTGGAGGCTGGGGTGACAGTAGGGGTGACAGTGGTGGCGGTGGCATTCCAGGGAGGGGAAACAGCATGTGCACAGGCCTGGAGGCTGGAAGTGTTTGGCCTGGTTGAGGAACTGAACAACGGCCAGTTTGACTGCAGCATGGTGAGCAGGAGGCAGGAGGTAGGAGAGGAGGTTGATGCCACGGGCAGGGGTTAGACCATGGTGTGGCTTTTCGATCTAATTTTAGGTGCAATGAGAAGCCCTTAGAGAGTTGATAAAGTGGACCCCATGAACTGAGGCATGCTTTAAAAAGATTACCAGCTGCTGTCTGAAGCACCCCTGAAGCCATTTGCCGGGTTCGAATGAAATTTCTTCCACAAATTCGAGAGGATGGATAAATTCAAGGTGTTGTTTGTGAGAATTTAGAGCTATCACAAAAGGTGGTTTAAAAATCCTGACTTATGTTTGTTATTTGAAATTATACCTGGGTAATTTCTGAGGCATGGACTTGGCTTTCCAGAGAGGTGGATGGGGACATCTCTTGTTCTCTCATCTTGTCTGGTTTGTTCCCTTCATCAGTGACGTCATCACACCCTAGAAACCACACAGTAGTCCCATTGCCTCCCGGGCAGTTTTTAATTTGGACTTCGGCTGGCACCCCTGGGGAATCCTGCCACCCCTGGCTGAGGAGTGCATGCCTCCCGCCGGCTCTCCCCGGGCTCCCCTTCCGCAGAGCCCACCCACCTTTGCTTCAGGTCCTTCAGGCCAACTACACTGGAACTAAACCAATGCTTACGAGGAAACAGCAGGCGCAGCGAGGCCCCTGCCTGTTCCTGGGCAGGCCCCATGCAGCTGGAGGCGCACACAGTGCCTGTGCTCTTTGACTTCCTGCCTGGGCTCACCTGGCCAGGGTCTGGGGAGGGTGGCCGCCAGGTGTGTAAGGGCCACAAGGATGCTGGCAGTCTGCTTGAAGCTTCAGAATCAGAGACCGAGAGGAAAGACTCCCAGTTGCAGAAGAACATCTCCAGGGTTTATTGCACTGAAGTTAGAGTTGCCTTAACCTGTCTGCTGCAGCTTTATGCTGGTTGATGTGTATTTAATTCACAAACTTGTGTTAATTTCTTCTGCTTTTTTTATCCTCCACAAAGTGTGTCCTTGTCACGGTTCTTCTCATACACGCATTCATCCTGACCTTGCTGAGGGCTTCCTGTGTTGAGAGCTGGATGAGGTTACTGAAGAAAGTGCCCAACCCAGAGTCTGCAGTGGATGGAACAACCATGATGCAGTGCTGCAGGTGTGGAGATGCTTATCAGGCACTTCCTTGCCCACGACCTGGCCCCTGCAGCCCACACTCCGCTGCAGGAGCCCTCTCAGGTCCTGGAGCACACCATGCTCCCTGCTTCCTTAGGGTCTTGGCATTTGCTGTTCCCTCTGCTAGAATGCTCTTCCTGCGCCACCTCCTTCACCTAGTCAACTGCCACCCTTCTCTGCCCACCCTGGCAATGCCTGATAACCTTGCTATCTGCATGCATAGGACCGTGTCTCTTTCCTCCAGACTACACAGTTCCATTTGGAATAATGTGTGTACGAATGTGTGTGATTATTTGATTACTGTTTGTCTCCCCTACCTGGGTGTAAACTTTGTAAGGAATGGAAAGATGTCTGTGGTTGCTCATCACATAACCTCAGTGTGCCCCAGGCCTAACTCTTTAGTGGTAGGGTTCTCCAGAGAACTGCTAGTTACTGATGGAATCTCAGGAAGTGTGTGCATGGTGGGTGGCTTCTGTGAAGTCGGGAAGTCAAGGCTTGCTCTCCACTGGGCAGAATCCAGTAAGATGAAGTGAGAGAGAGATAGAATGCAGAGCACTCGAGAGTGTTTGGAGATACTGGGTGTTTTCTGTCAACCTAAATAGCCAGCACCCAGGATACCCACCCACTTGCCTTCAGAGCAGACTATAAGGAATCTTCCTGTTCATTTTCCTGACTGTCTCCCCATGTCCCCATTCTCCATATTGAGTTTTTCTGGAAAGAAGCAAGGGGTGTGTTTCATTTTTCTGTTCTGTGCCAAACCTCAACTAGGGAGAGGAAGTTCTGTAATCAGATTTTTCCCTTCTGGGCTCCTTTGTTAGGATGTTGCCTTGAAAGAATGTCTCGTTTCACTGGAGACCTCAGCCAGCCTCAGCGTGAGCCCTGTTCCACTTGGGTTGTATTTACTTCCAACTGGTGTGAGACAAATGCACTTCTGTGTCCCCACTTCCCTGGGATGTCCTGCTGCACAACCTTCTGAATTAAAACTTAGGATCTGTGTGGCAGTGGGTGAGTAACTCAGGAGCTGGGTGGGGACGTGGTGGTTGCAATGTGGAGGAAGAGACTATTCTTGTGTGGTCCCAAACTGTGACCCAGGCATTAATATTCAACTAGCCTGGCTCCTCTACCTTCTGATAAGATCAAATAACAGCAGCATGTGGTCAGAGACTCAAATGCCTACAAAGCCTAGGAAAGTGGGGCACCCCATCAGTTGAAAACTGTACTCTCTAGTTAACCCTTGTCCCCACCACTCCCGATGGTCCCCAAGACAAAAATGACCACTGGTTTTAAAGAGCAGACTTATTGGCTGGCCACGCATCTTAGTTTCCATTTTGGTTGTTGGATATTTGGGGATAGGGACTATGGTGAACTAGAAAGCCTGTGCCCCCCTAAGAGGACAGCTACTTCTCAACTCCAGGTAATTGTTGCCACATGAAAATATGGGCCCAATGTCACCAGATAATCTGTTTCTTAAAGAGAAGCCAGATAGCTGAATTTGTTTTTATTTTTACAACTTTTACATTTCTTGTAGAGACAGAATCTTGCTACATTGTCTAGGCTGGTCTTGAATTCCTGGGCTCAAGCGATCTTCCCACCTTGGCCTCCGAAAGTGCGGGATTACAGGTGTGAGCCACTGGGCCCAGCCAGATATCTGGATTTGTATGAAAAATCTTCTAATTTTTAAACGTTGGGAACAAATACATGTTTTAAGTCTGGGTGCGGTGGCTCATGCCTGTAATCTTAGCACTTTGGGAGGCCGAGGCTGCCAGATCACCTGAGGTCAGGAGTTTGAGACTAGCCTGGCCAACATGGTGAAACACTGTCTTTACTAAAAATACAAAAATGAGGCCTGGTGGTAGGCGCCTGTAATGCCAGCTACTTGGGAGGCTGAGGCAGGAGAATCGCTTAAATCCGAGAGACAGAGGTTGCAGTGAGCCGAGTTTGTGCCACTGCACTCCAGCCTGGGCGATAGAGTGAGACTCTGTCTCAAAACAAAACAAAAAAACCCAAATACATGTTGTTAAACAAATTTGTGCTGGGCATGGTGGTACACACCTATAATTCCAGCTACCCAGGAAAGAATTCAAGGGCAAGCCAGAGGTAGAAGAAAACAGCTTTATTGAAGAGGCAGTGTTATAGCTCCAACAGTGTTACTGCCCCATGACAGCTCCTGCAGAGCAGGGCTACCTCACAGGCAAAGAGCAGCAGCTCAGAGCAGATTTGCAGTCACATTTATACTCACCTTTAATAACATGCAGATTAAAGGGCGGTTGATGCAGAAAATTCTAGGGAAGAGGTAGTAACTTTTGGGTCATTGGGTCATTTCCATAGAAAAGGGCAGTAACTCCCAGGTGTTGCCATGGCACACCGGTGAGTGTGTCTGATTGGAAAGCTGCTTCCACCCAGGCCCTGTTTTTGCTAGTTCTCAGTCTGGTCCGGTGTCTGAGCCCCACCTCTGGAGTCAAGTCCTGCCTCCTACTTCACTATGACTGTACCACTGAACTCCAGCCTAGGCCACAGAGGGAGACCCCATCTTTAAATAAATAAATAAATAATAAATAAATAAATAAATAAATAAATATTGCGTATGCCAAATGCAACTTGCATGTGGGTTTTGCTTTGTTCAAAAGTTGTCAATTAGCAGTCTTTTGGCCAGTGTGGGGTGGGTCATCTGAAAGCATTCACTTCTTTAGATGGCACGACATGAGCAAGTGGGTATAAATGGAGAAAAATAGAAGCCCAAAGAACAACTGCAGGGAAGCTGCATGGGCTGGTCCAGGGAATTAAGCCTTGGTCCGGAGAGGCCTGGATTTGTACTCCAGCTCTTCCATGCACGAGGATGTGAAGGGCCTGATCACTGCATTTCACCCAGCGCTGGCTTTCCACTATGTGATGTGAGATGAGTGGCATTTGTTTCACAGAGTACGTCAGGGTGCCCAGCGCGGGGCTCAGGAGCTGTCACTCCAACAGGCCTCACCTTTAACAAGCTCTAATGGAACTTTTTTTTTTTTTTTTTTTTTTTTTTTTTTTTTTGTTGTTGTTGTTGTTGTTGTTTTATTTTGAGATGGAGTTTTGCTCTTCTTGCCCAGGTTGAGTGTAATGGCGCGATCTCAGCTCACCGCAACCTCCGCCTCCCAGGTTCAAGCGATTCTCCTGCCTCAGCCTCCCTAGTAGCTGGGATTACAGGCATGTGTCACCACGCCCGGCTAATTTTTTGTATTTTTAGTAGAGACAGGGTTTCACCATGTTAGCCAGGATGGTCTTGATCTCCTGACCTCGTGATCCACCCGCCTTGGCCTCCCAAAGTGCTGGGATTACAGGTGTGAGCCACTGGGCCCAGCCACTTGACTAGTTTTTTTTTTTTTTTTTTTTTTTGGGGGGGGGGAGGGGGGGAGATAGGGATCTTGCGTTGTTGGCCAAGCTGGTTTTGAATTCCTAGGCTCAAGCAATCCTCCTGCATCAGCCTCCCAAAGTGCCGAGAGTACAGGTGTGAGCCACTATGCCTGGTCAAGACTATCCTTATGATTTTGGATGAATCATGTCACTCTAACCAAAAAAGAGAACAAAATCTCCGACATTTATCCATCTATTACATGGGGTTTTTTTTGTTTGTTTTTGTTTTTTTTTTAAGACTCTTGTTGCCCAGGTGGGAGTGCAGTGGTGTGATCTCGGCTCACTGCAACTTCTGCCTCCCAGGTTCTAGTGATTCTTCTGCCTCAGCTTCTGAGTAGCTGGGATTACAAGCGTGAGCCACCACACCCAGCTAATTTTGTATTTTTCAGTAGAGATGGGGTTTCACCATGTTGGTCAAACTGGTCTTGAACTCCTGACCTCAGGTGATCCACCTGCCTTAGCCTCTCAAAGTGCTGGGATCACAGGCATGAGCCACCATGCTATTATTTAATAGTAATAAAATCTATTTTATTCCCCCCATTTTTTTACTTTGAAATATTAAAAACTATGGAAAAATTGTAAGAATAAAAGAATGCTATATGTGGGTGTATATATACAAGTGTGTATATTTTTGCTGAGCCATTTTGAAAGTAAGTTGCAGGTATCATCACAGTTCCCTCCTACAGTACTTCCACATGCATCTCTGCATTCTCCTACTGGAATTCTCAAATTCAGAAAATGTATTATGGATGTAATACTCTTCTTTAACGTACAGTCCATATTAAAGTTTCCCTTATTGTCTCTATCATGTTCCTTTTCTCTTGTTTGTTTTTGTTTCTGACCCAGGCCAATCAAGGATACATATTGCATTAAGCTGTGTGCTTTAATCTTTGGTGTGCTTTAATCAGGAATGCTTCCCCAGCCTTTTTTACTCCCAGGAGCTGACGTTTTTGAGGAGTCCAGGACAGTCATTTTGCAGATGACCTGGCTGATTTGTTCAACAGTTAGCAGCAGTTGAATACCTCCCACGTGCTGGGCACTGTGCTGTGATAGGAAAACATCTGAATCAAGGTTTTCCTTTTGGTGCTCATAGTCTAGTGGGAGAGCCTGAGGATAAATAAGTTACAGAAAAGTGAAAAATGCTGGGGGAGACTGAAGAGCATTCCCGCCTAGGCATGCATCTGCCCTAAAAATTAAAGAAATGGGGCCCGAGACAGGCTGGGCTCTGTGGCTCACAACTGTAATCCCAGCACTTTGGGAGGCCGAGGTGGGCGGATCACGAGGTCAAGAGATCGAGACCATCCTGGCCAACATAATGAAACTATGTCTCTACTAAAAATACAAAAGTTAGCTAGGCATGGTGGCACACACCTGTAGTCCCAGCTACTTGGGAGGCTGAGGCAGGAGAATCGCTTGAATCCAGGAGGTGGAGGTCGTAGTGAGCCAAGATGGTGCCACTGCACTCCAGCCTGGTGACACAGTGAGACTCCATCTCAAATAGGGCCCGAGACAAGAAAAGATGAAGTGGAAAAGTTGGAGGGTGCTTTGAAGAAAGGTCTGTCTTTGAGGTGGTGATACTTAAGTTGGAGGCTGGGGTGACAGTAGGGGTGACAGTGGTGGCGGTGGCATTCCAGGGAGGGGAAACAGCATGTGCACAGGCCTGGAGGCTGGAAGTGTTTGGCCTGGTTGAGGAACTGAACAACGGCCAGTTTGACTGCAGCATGGTGAGCAGGAGGCAGGAGGTAGGAGAGGAGGTTGATGCCACGGGCAGGGGTTAGACCATGGTGTGGCTTTTCGATCTAATTTTAGGTGCAATGAGAAGCCCTTAGAGAGTTGATAAAGTGGACCCCATGAACTGAGGCATGCTTTAAAAAGATTACCAGCTGCTGTCTGAAGCACCCCTGAAGCCATTTGCCGGGTTCGAATGAAATTTCTTCCACAAATTCGAGAGGATGGATAAATTCAAGGTGTTGTTTGTGAGAATTTAGAGCTATCACAAAAGGTGGTTTAAAAATCCTGACTTATGTTTGTTATTTGAAATTATACCTGGGTAATTTCTGAGGCATGGACTTGGCTTTCCAGAGAGGTGGATGGGGACATCTCTTGTTCTCTCATCTTGTCTGGTTTGTTCCCTTCATCAGTGACGTCATCACACCCTAGAAACCACACAGTAGTCCCATTGCCTCCCGGGCAGTTTTTAATTTGGACTTCGGCTGGCACCCCTGGGGAATCCTGCCACCCTTGGCTGAGGAGTGCATGCCTCCCGCCGGCTCTCCCCGGGCTCCCCTTCCGCAGAGCCCACCCACCTTTGCTTCAGGTCCTTCAGGCCAACTACACTGGAACTAAACCAATGCTTAC
>NW_012104732.1:2298756-2300338 GCF_000951045.1 Mandrillus leucophaeus | reverse complement strand
CTAATTTTGTATTTTTTAGTAGAGATGGGGTTTCTCCATGTTGGTCAGGCTGGTCTTGAACTCCCGACCTCAGGTGATCTACCCGCCTTGGCCTCCCAAAGTGCTGGGATTACAGGAGTGAGCCGCTCTACCTGGCCATTTTGCTGTTTTTTAAATAGTCCTATGTCCCCAGTCCGCAGTTGGGACTCAGCTCTCTCCCTTAACCCCTAGGTATTCCTGGGGTTCTGACCCACCTCTCTCTGCTATGTCTCTTGAATTCCTTCTCGCCTCTACTTTTCCTTACCGCTCGCTCCTGTCATAGTCATTACCTCTACCTGGATGTGGTCATTGTTTCCACACCACCAGCGCTGCTTCCCCTCAAAGCGCTTCACACGTGTCTCCAGTCCCACCTCCCTGAAGTGCAGCTCTGCTTGTGGCAGGCAGTGTTCAGACCCCTCCAGCCTGTTGGTTGAGCTTCCCTAGCCCTGCTGTTATGAACTCCCCATGACCAGCCACCATCCCTTTCTCCATTTTCTCCCCTGCCAACCTGTCCCTACCCATCTGCTGTTACTCCCTACCTTACTCCCCTCACCTAGCGTACCCCAGCCCTTCAGCTTTCTGTCACTTCCTCCAATTTGCCATCGTCTTTCTAGGGTCTGTGCAGTTGTTCCTCCTGACACTTGGCATGGTGATACCCCCTGTTTCTCCCCAGCTAACCTTCATTTGTGTCTTGGGGGTCTGCCTCATAAACTTCTTTCTTACTTGCTCTCATTACACCCTAAACTCCTTCACTCTTATCCCTACAAGTATTTGTGTCCATCTCTGTCCTTCCTATTAGACCAAAGTTCTGGAGAGGCGGTGCCATGTCTGGTTGTTCTGTGCATCCCACATTTATGGAATGAATGTAGACTCTCCTTCCACATCTCTTCATATACCTCTTCCTGGAGAGAAACGGAACTGCCTGCTATTCCCTGCACACACCTCAGAGTCCTCCAATGCATGAACTCTGCCATCGTCTGCCTAGGTTTAAAGCCTCCCTCTGCCCATTCCTGGCTGTATGGCATTGGATGGGTCACTTTACCTCTCTGGGTCTTAATTTCTTCAGCTGTAAAATGGGACTCATAAGAGTGCCTGTCTCATAGAATGCCCATCCTGCCTCATGGTGGCTGTGTAATGCTGGGCCACTGAACCTCCCTGAGCTTGGTTTTCTTGTCAGTGTGATGTGGATGTTGATGATGGTACTATATCATCCCTATTGTGTTGGGGATTAAAGAAGTCCGGGAACGTGCCGGAAGCGTGTGGCCCGATGCCTGGTGCAGAGCGTGGGCTTGTTAAGTGCTTATTGCTGTTATGATTGTTATTAGTCTAGTAGTGGCTCTGGCACAAATTAGAGAGACCTGTGTTTCTGGTTATGCTTTAGGGCCATCTGTGGGGAGGTGTGTTAGACCCTCCTGGCTCCATCCTGTGCTAACCTTTACATTGCTTAGTGGTGAGGGAAGAGACTGATTAAATAGAAAGACCCCACCCTCTCCAGTCTAATCTTTCTTTGGCTTGGCTCAAGTACTTCATTATTGGGTCTGTTTTTTGTTTCTTGTGTTTTTTG
>NW_012104732.1:2263708-2297456 GCF_000951045.1 Mandrillus leucophaeus | reverse complement strand
GAGGAAGAAAAAGAAACAGAGGAAGGCAGCTCTATTTGTGTCACTGTAGTTTAACTCAGTTGCTGGTGGATTTTCTTAATTTCACACAGATGTTTCCTTCTGAGTGTGGCTTAATCTCTAGGGAGGACGCCAAACCTTCTCACCCCATTCCAGCTGAGGAGGCTCTTCTCCTTGGTCAGCTGGTGCCCACGTGAAGTCTCCTGGCACAGCTGCACCCAGGTCCTCTCTGATCATAGGGTTGGAATAGAACAGGTAGTAGAAAGAATGGCAGCTAACGCTCATCTGTAGAACTTTTCCTGTGTGCCTGGTGCTTTACATAGGTATGTCATTGAATTCCCACAGTAACTCAATGAGGTAAGTACTCTTATCTGATGGAAGAGCAAGGTGAGGCTTGAGGAGCATAAGTTATTAGCCTAAAATCATAAAATTTGTAAAGATCAGGGCCAACGTTGGAACCATGTCATCTGTTTTAAAAGCTACTGCTGTGCTGCCAAGCTGCTGAATACTTCAGATCATTGAATTTTGACTTTGGGATGTGTTGCGGGCAGGGAGAGGAGGAGGAGGGGAAGGAAATGTTGCAGATTTATTTTCCTAATTTTACTTGGCTTCAGCTAATATTAAAATTATTTTAAGCACTCCACTGGCAAAGGCGGAAGAGAGAATCCAATTTGATATTAAATATTTGCAATGGAAAATTTGCAGAGTCTTTTTGAGTAGAAGATATTTCCGAGTAATTCCCGTGGGACTAATTCAGCCAGTTGTTCCCTTCTGCAGCATGCTTCCTGTGGTTGCTTCACTGTTCTCAGAAATGAACATTCCTGACTTTGAAGTCCTGGGGTTATGCTGGGCTAGATGCTGAACTGTGCCTTGGTTTCCCTGGCAATGTATGAATAAAGGGGAGAGGGTTAGGAATTGCACTTAATTGCCTGAGTTATAATTCTGTGATCTATGACAATTGTATTAAACCAGGCGTCTTTAGCCGGGTGTGGGCTCTATCATGATCGTAATATTCATAGTAGCTGATGCTGACTGAGCATTTGCTTGTGTGCTGCACAGGATACTGAGACCTTTTATGCCCCCACTCTTTTCATCCTAACAATGACCTTATTGTAAAGGTCCCATTAACCCTATTTTATAGACTAAGAAACTGGGGATCAGAAAGGTTAAGTTCTGGGCCTAGTTGGCAAGTGGCAGAGCTGGGACAAGAAGCCAGGATTGTTTGACTCAAAAATCCCATGCCCTAACTAGTATGCTGTGTGCCAGAACCATCTTTGAAGGTTTTTTTTTTTCCTCCCCCACCAGGATGGAGTGCAGTGGCACAATCTCGGCTCACTGCAACATCCACTTCCCAGGTTCAAATAATTCTCCTGCCTCAGCCTCCTGAGTAGCTGGGACTATAGGTGCGTGCCACCATGCCAGGCTAATTTTTGTATTTTTAGTAGAGATGGGGTTTTACCATGTTAGGCAGGCCAGTCTTGAACTCTTGACCTCAGGTGATTCGCCTATCTCAGCCTCCTAAAGTGCTGGGATTACAGGCATGAGCCACTGCACCCAGCCCGTCTTTGAAGCTTTAACTGGTTGATGGAAGAGCTGATCCCTTCCAGACCACTTGCCATGGTGAGCTAGAATTCCTGGCACAAAGTGTGGATCTCCTCCTCGTTAGACTTGGTTGCCCTGTCACCTACTGCCTTACCACGGATGATGTCCGTCTGGCATATAGCCAGACAGATAAGGGAAGAGGGTCTTTCCTCACTGTAAGTTTCAAGGGCCATGCTGTCAGCCCATCAGATGAAAACATCCTTGAGTCTATGAAGCAGCACTGTCCATTTCCTCATTGCAGTCATGTAGTTTGAATCAATGGCAGTTCTACCAAAGTCTAGTTTCTCACTAGGTGAACATCTGGGATGTAAACTCCAGGAGGGTGGAGACCTTGCAAATTTTGTTCACAGCTGCATTCCAAGTGCTCAGAGCAGCACCTAGCATTTCACAGGCTCAGCACGCATTTGTTGACTCTTTAATCCTGACGGGTCTGCTGCTTGCACTACCAGTCTGTCTTCCTCCGAGCTGGACCAGCTCATGCTGTTCTTTGTGCATACGATGCTGTTGCCTCTGTGCAACATGCTGTTCCCTACCCTGTCTGCTTAGTACCCTCTCCCCTTCAGGTCTCAGTCTAAATGTCACCTCTTGAGATGGGCCTTCCTGATCTCCATATAGGCTGTCGCCTATGTCCAAATAGCGTGTCTGTGTTAAATGGTCTTACAACACTACTTTTCCTTCAAGGCATGTGTCTCAATTTATAATTATACTTACATGAATAGAACTGTTTCACATGTGACCTCTGCTTAAACTTTTAGTTCCATGAGGGCAGAGATCCTGTCTATTTTGCTCACTTTTATCCTCCTAGGGCTTAGTAGGTACTCACTAAACATTTGTGAGCAAATGAGTTCTCCACTTTCCCCACCAACACCAACATCCCTCAGAGTGATAGATTCTAATGCATTTAGTATTTACAACTGGATGAAGCATTTTCTCCCCATCCCTGACCCTCATAACCACTTCCTTGGCACTAATCAGACTTGCTGCTTCACAGACGGAAGGGATTTATTTTCCCTTTGGATCTGCTGTAACTCAGGTTTAGGGAAGGCTGTGATCTGCCCTCACTGCAGCTACCTAGCCCCAGGCCCAGGGAGCCAGGGCTGCTGTTTTTAGAGCAACTGAGTAACTTCAAGTTCTCGAGAGTCATCTATAAAAAGTCTTAGTCTTCAACCCTTTATTCCGTGGGCAAGGTGAAAAGAGTGGTGCCTCTACAGACTGCCTCCCTCCTTAGCACGCACTCAGTCTTTTGTTCCTTCTCCCTACTTCTGATGTCTTGTTAGCACTGAAATGAATGGATCTTTCACCAGGGAAAATGGGGGAGGTTGGAAACATCAAAACCGGTAATGCTTTTCATCAGGTAGGAACCAGAGCAGGAGGGAGGCGTGTGAGCAAAGCGTGTCTCGGGCTGTGAACTGTCGCTGGGCGCTGGCACCCTTGGCCTTTTAGAGTCACCACTCTGTAGGGTAAGACGGACGTGCAGAGAGGCCAGAGGTTTCTGCGTGGCTCCCTCTGGTCTCGCTCCTTGCTTCTTTCCCCTTTCTTCTTCCTGACATACGCAGCTCAGACTCCTCCTCACTTGGCCCTTCTTCGTCAGTATTGGCTTTCAGCTCTCCCAGCCCGACATCCTGTGGACGCTGCAGTTCAGACAAATAGCAAGATCATCAAAGAGAGGAGCATGAATGAAAAACTGCTTTATGACATGCCTTCAAAGTGTCTTTTTAGAAGTTCAAAGGATGTGGAGAGGAGGCAGGGGAATCAAAGAAGATGGGGGAGAGCAATGAACTCTCCAAGGAATCATTGGGTTTTTCATTGTATATTTTCTATGACGCTTGTGATGTAAAAATCAAAAGTATTCCCAGCCCTGAAGTGTTCTCAGTGAGTAGATCTGATGCAAAGAAGGAAACAACACACCTTGCCGTGGAAGGCTCTACCCTGGCATTCTGAGTCCCCCATTTTGTATCTGCAGTTCCTGTTTGGACCTCAGTCGAATACTTTGATCAGGGAAGACTGTCCAGAGATGGAGATTGAATGCCGCTTATGTGGTTCGATGTAAATGAATAATTTAGTCTGTGCAGATATTCCCCATTAACTCTTCCATTTAAAGACGAGCTAGGGTCTGGCTGTAGCGATGGATATGCAGAACGTAGAAAAGATCTGGCATATATCATACAATCCAGAGATTTTTTTTTTGAAGTCTCGCTCTGTCACCCGGGCTGGAGTGCAGTGGTGTGATCTTGGCTCACTGCAATCTCTGCCTCCCGGGTTCAAGTGATTCTCCTGCTTCAGCCTCCTGAGTAGCTGGGATTGCCACCACGCCCAGCTAATCTTTGTATTTTTAGTACAGACAGGGTTTCACCAGGTTAGCCAGGCTGATCTTGAACTCCTGACCTCAGGTGATCAACCCATCTCAGCCTCCCACAGTACTGGGATCACAGGTGTGATCCCAGAGACTTCTTTTCTGACGCATAGGAGAACCAAGATTTGGCTTGTGGCTGGAGTTGGTCCTGATTGATATGCTGGTGGGAACATCATTAATATTTTCATGTAGGAATGCCTTATGCCCAATCCACCCAGAAGGTTTTGGCAGCTAACACAGTGCCTGGCACATAGAGGGTGCTTGAATGAAATGAATGAATGACCAAACAAATGAACAAGTTTGTTTTTGTAACCCTAGAGTAGACTCTTTCATGTGGATTCTCCTTGGGCCAGTCAGGCCCAGAATACGAGGACATGAGATGAGATCTGAATGACTGCATTAGTTAAATCTGCAAGGGATTTCAAGGCAAGGGACGTATATACCAACTTAAACTGGGTTGAGGCTGAAGGAATTTTGCTGGAATAATATTATTGAAAATGCCAGCCTAGTATTTAATAGCACACTAGGGTGACCATAGTGAATAATAATTTAATGGCATAATACATTTGAAAATAACTAAAATTATATAATTGGATTGTTGTAACAAAGGAAAATGCTTGAGGAGGTGGATACCCCATTTTCTATGATGTGATTATTGCACATTGCATGCCTGCATCAAAACATCACATGTACCCGCATAAGTATATACACTTACTATGTACCCACAAAAATTTTTTGAAAAAGAAAACTCCAGGGGTAGATTTGACCTCTGCCTCGGCTGGTTTAAGGGGCTCCAGCAATTCCTGAGGGCTCTGTCTTACTCTCTGCATCTCTCCACTCTGCTTCTGTGTGCTTTAGCTCTCTGTTTTCAGGTAGACTCTCCTCTGGGGGTGCCAAGGCAAAGGAAGTATTATTTGATGGTTAAGAACACAGCTGGCTGGGCGCGGGGGCTCACGCCTGTAATCCCGGCACTTTGGGAGGCTGAGGCGGGCAGATCACGGGGTCAGGAGATTGAGACCATCCTGGCTAACACGGTGAAACCCCATCTCTACTAAAAATACAAAAAAATTAGCTGGGCGTGGTGGTGGGCGCCTGTAGTCCCAGCTACTCAGGAGACTGAGGCAGGAGAATGGTGTGAACCCGGGAGGTGGAGCTTGCAGTGAGCTGAGATGGCGCCACTGCACTCCAGCCTGGGTGACAGAGCAACACTCTGTCTCAACAACAATGACAAAAAAAAAAAAAAGAACACAGCCTCTGGAGCCCAAAATAGTCTCGGTTTAAATTCCCAGTCTGTCACTTGTTAGTTGTACAAACTTAAGTCAACATTTCTATGCCTCAGTGTCCTGGTATGTACCTTAGAAATGATGATAGTCATAGCTAAATTTTATTGAGCATTTGCTGGGTGCCTGATGGTCTTCCAAGTGCTTTACATATAAGACCTCACTAATCTTCACAACAACCCACGGAGTAGGTACTATTATTAGCCCCATTTCAAAAATGAAGTAAACTGAGGCACAAAATATTTAAATATTGCCTGTTACACAGCTGGTACCTATGGAGTGAGAGTTTAAACCCAGGCAATCTGATTCCAGAGCCAGCAATATTGACCTCCAAACTATGCCACCTCATACGATAGAACTTACAACTTTTGCAGTTGATGTGGGAATTAAAGGAGATATATATAAAGACACTTGAGGCAGTTCTTAGCACATAAGGTGTATTCAAAGTTATCTAAAGAAAAAAAGCTGCCAGTGACTTCTGACCTATATTCTGTGCTCTCAGTAACATGAGCAAAGAGCAATTCTTCCTAAGAGATCCTCAGAATTCTCAGAATTGGGTCTTGTTGACTCGCTTTGGGTCCCATATCCGATGCTGAACCAGTCATTATGGCTAAGAGCTGTCAGTGTTCCACTGAGCCAGGCTGGTTCATAGGCTCACCCTGAAGCTGACGGTAGTGGTGGCACCACCTGAGCCGCCTCAACTAAAAAGTGAAGGAGGGTTGTTTCTTTGGAACAACAACAAAAAAAGGTAGCATTACTAGAGGTAGAGAAACAAGAAGTCCCTTTGTCATGCATTTACACTAGCAAAAGAGGCTGTCTGGATTTCTTGGGGAAAAGACACACTGCAGCTGATGAACTGAACGAGAGGGTGGCCAGAGGCCCTTCCACTAAGTCCTATTGAACCCTGCAGCATAGATTAGCGAGGGAAGAGAGTTAGAGGGGTTTGGCAAGAAGCACCATCTTTTTTTTTTTAATTTTAAGTTCCAGGATACATGTGCAGAACATGCAGGTCTGTTACATAGGTAAACGTGTGCCATGATGGTTTGCTGCACCTATCAACCCATCACCTAGGTAACAAGCCCCCCATGCATTAGCTATTTATCCTGATACTTCCCGCTCCCCCGCCCCCGCTCCCACCACAGGCCCCAGGGTGTGTTGTTTCCCTCCCTGTGTCCATGTGTTCTCATTGTTCAGCTCCCACTTACAAGTGAGAACATGTGGAAGAAGCACCATCTTTAACGCTCAACCTGCTATGTCACTAGGGGCATCATTCAGAGAGGTCGTCAGGAAGTCCATGGCCAGTTCATTGAATCTGCAGGAGGGTAAATAGGACATAATTACCCAAATGGCATGTGGGCAGGCCCCAGGCCATCCTGCAAGAAGTGCTGGGTAAGCATCTGCAACCACTAATAATGCCCCTCAAGGCCCTGGTGTTGCTCAGAGGTGGCGCCGCCGGCCCTGAAGCCCCTATTCCCATGCTCCTGGGTGAGTCAGGCTGTGCTGAAGGAGGGCCCCACCTGATTCACCAGTCCCACTTCCTTTACTTCCTGGTGGTCCCCACCCACACAGCCACCACACCCAGAGCAGCACTGACCAATAGGACCAAAATTAGCTTCTGAGGCATAATGGGAAAACTTGGTCCAAGATCCTGTGGGCGATGGGTAAATTACAAAGGGACCCCGGGTTAAAGATATCAGTTCACCAGTTTCCACTTAAACCCCTACCACCTTCCACTTAGTGGGGCCATTTGTTGCTGGAGTAGGCATACGGAGACATTTCCTTTAGTGCCAAGTTTAAGCAGCTAACTCCTGTCAAGCATCTAAGGGTTAGTTTGGAAATGAGAGTGTGCAATGGTACCAGTACCATAAAAATAACTGGCTGGTTGTATTAATCTGTTCTTGGATTGCTATAAAGAACTACCTGAGACTGAATTTATACCACAGGCTCTATAGGCAGCATGGCTAGGGAGGCCTCAGGAAGCTTACAGTGATGGTGGAAGGCAGAGGGGAAGCAGGCATGTCTGTCCTACATGGCTGGAGCAGGAGGAAGAGAAGGGGGAGGTGCCACACATTTTTAAACAATCAAATCTCATGAGAACTCACTATCACAAGAACAAGGGAAAAATCTATCCCCATGATCCAGTCACCTCCCACCAGGCCCCTCCTCCAACACCGGGGATTACAATTTGACCTGAGATTGGGTCGGGACACAAATCCAAACCATATCAATAGTAGAGACTCAGCTGCTGTTTCACAACTACTTTTTTACTAGTGTGTGTGTTGGGAGTGGGAGTCTAGTCGTTCTGGATATTATTGCTCAGGCTCATTTTTCTAAAGATGACTTCTACTTTACCCTGCCTTATCAGATTCCATTCACTGATGAGCTTGCTCAGTAATCAGTAAAAAACGAGACCAGCAATGTCACAGCTTTTCTCTCTCTCAGTTCTTCACTGAGACCCCAGAACCAACTCCTCCTGCAAACTCTGGGAACTTCATCCACAATATCTCCTCCTCTCTCCCTCCCGTTTCAACAGTCTGTGTTTTCTGACTCCTTCCTCTAAACTTATACTAAAATGACCCATCCTAAAAATAATCACCTTCCCACAACTTTCCACTTTCCTTGTAGCTATCCATACCCTTCCTTTCTACCAAATGTCTTCTTTTTGTTGCTTTTTTAAGCGAAAGCAAGTTTATTAGGAAAGCAAAGAAATAAAGAATGGCTACTCCAGATGCAGAGCAGCAACTTGGGCTGCTGGACTAAGGATGCATATAATTCTTTCTTGATTTTATGCTAAAAAAGGGTGGATTATTCATGAGTTTTCTGAGAAAGGGGTTGGGCAATTCCTGGAACTGAGGGTTCCTCCCCTTTTAAAACCATATAGGGTAACTTCCTGACATTGCCATGGCATTTGTAAATTGTCATGGCTCTAGTGGGAGTGTCTGTTAGCATGCTAATTTTTTTTTTTTTTTTTTTGAGACGGAGTCTAGCTCCATTGCCCAGGCTGGAGTGCAGTGGCTGGATCTCAGCTCACTGCAAGCTCCGCCTCCCGGGTTCACGCCATTCTCCTGCCTCAGCCTCCCAAGTAGCTGGGACTACAGGCGCCTGCCACCATGCCCAGCTAATTTTTGTATTTTTAGTAGAGACAGGGTTTCACAGTGTTAGCCAGGGTGGTCTCGATCTCCTGACCTCATGATCCACCCACCTCGGCCTCCCAAAGTGCTGGGATTACAGGTGTGAGCCACTGTGCCTGGCTGCTAATGTATTATAATTAGCATATAATGAGCAGTGAGGAAGACCAGAGGTCAGTGTTTTCGCCTCTTTGGTTTTAGTGCTCTCCACCAAATATCTTGAAAGACATTTGCCTGCTATTTCCACTGCTCAACTCTAGTTACAGTCTGGTTTCTGCTTCTACCATGGCCCTGAAACTGCCCTGCCAGGCTTATAGCAAGCAACTCTGAACTCCAAATGTTTTGGAGTTTCATCCCCATCAGTGAAAACAAATTGAGTATGTGCCTCAACATATGAATATTTATTTATAAATTATATACATATGCTAATGTATAGATATTGTATCTACTATGAAATATAAACCAAAATAAATACTTTAAGAGATGATTTAAATATAGAAGTTTGAATATTTTCCCTAGTGGATTGTCTCCTGCCTGCCTCTTTGGTCTACTTACTGATTTCAATATATTTATTTTTTTGTCAGCTTTATTGAGATATAATTTAATGTGGCAAAATCAATTTTAAGTATACAATTCAATGAGTTTAGACAAATATATAAAGTCTTATAACCACTATCCCAATCATAATATAGAACATTCCAACACCTCCAAAAGGTCCCTTATTTTTATTTTCAGTGAATTCCTTACCTCTTCCCCTGACCCCTAGCAACAAGCAACCTGCGTTTTAATCACTATAATTTGCATTTTCTAGAATTTCATATAAATTAAATAACACAGAAGGTAGTTTTTTTTTGTATCTGATGTCTTTCACTTACCATGATGCTTTTGAGATTCGTTCATGCTGCTGCATGTGTGGGTAGTGTTTTCATTTTTATGGCTCAGTAATTATCTGTTGTATGAGGATGCTATAATATGTTTACTCATTTACCTGTTGAAGGACAGAAATTTATGACTAAAGTTGCTATAAGCATTGACATATAAGTATTTGTGTAGATATGCATTTTTATTTCTCTTAGGTCAATACCTAGGAGTGGGATTTCTAAGTCATATGGTAAGTATATGTTTAACTTTATCAGAAACTGCCGAACTGTTTTGTAAAGTGCCTGAAAAATCGCATCCTCATAAGCAATCTATGAAAGTTCCGTTTGCTCCCATGTCCTCACCAACATTTAATATTGTCAGTCTTTTACATTTTAGCCATTGAGGGGGATATGTAGTGCTATATACAAAGCTGATTACTGCAGCTTTATAAGAAGTTTTGAAATAATCGTTTAATTTTTTTAAATCAAAATTGTTTACACTTCCCTCCTTTTTTTTTTTTTTTTTTGAGACAGAGTCTCTGTCACCCAGGCTGGAGTACAGTGTTATGATCTTGGCTCACTGCAACCTCTAACTCCCAGGTTCAAGTGATTCTCTTGCCTCAGCCTCCCGAGTAGCTAGGATTACAGGCACACACCACCACACCAGGCTAATTTTTGCATTTTTAGTAGAGACGGGGTTTCGCCAGGTTGGCCAGGCTGGTCTCAGACTCTTGACCTCAAGTGATCCACCTGCCTTGGCCTCCCAAAGTGCTGGGATTACAGGCATGAGCCGCTGCACCCAGCCCTCTACTTTTTAATATAAGTATCTAAATCTGCCATCTTGCTACTTGTTTTCTATTTGTCTCATCTGTGTTTTGTTGTTCCTTTTTTCTTTTTCTGCATTCTTTTTTTTATTATAATTTTTTTTTTAATGTTTTAAGTTGACTTATTTATTTATTTTGAGACGCAAGGCTGGAGTACAGTGGCACGATCTTGGCTCACTGCAACCTCTGCTTCCCGGGTTCAAGTGATTCTCCTGCCTCAGCCTCACGAGTAGCTGGGATTACAGGTGACTGCCACGAGTCCTGGCTAGTTTTTTGTATTTTTAGTAGAGACAGGGTTTTACCATGTTGTTCAGGATGGTCTCGAACTCCTGACCTTGTGATTCACCTGCCTCAGCCTCCCAAAGTGCTGGGATTACAGGCGTGAGCCACTGCGCCCGGCCCTTTTCTGCATTCTTTTAGATTAAGTGCTTTAATATTATTTCTTAGAAACTTTATTGAGGAATAATTTACATATCATAAAATTCTTCCATCTTAAATATACAATTTGGCCAGGTGCAGTGGCTCATACTTGTAATCCCAGCACTTTGGGAAGCTGAAGTGGGAGGATTGCTTGAGCCCAGGAGCTCAAGGCCAGCCTGGGCAACATAGTGAGACCCCTGCCTCTACAAAAAAACATTTTTTTTAAAATTAGCCAGGCATGTTGATGTGTGTCTGTGGTCCTAGCTACTTGGAAGGCTGAAGTGGGAGGATCGCCTGAGTCCAGGAGGTTGAGGCTGCAGTGAACCAAGATTGCACCACTGCACTGCAGCCTGGGAAACAGTGCGAGACCGTGTCTCTAAAATATATATATATATACACACACACGCACATTTTCCCCTTGTTTAGCATATAATCAATAAATATAACTATCCTTAGTCCAGTAGCCCAAGTTGCTGCTCTGCCTATGGAGTAGCCATTTTTTATTCCTTTACTTTCCTAATAAACGCTTTCACTTAAAAATAAAATTTTAAAAAAGACATTTTGTGGAGAAGAAGGGTAGGGATAGCTACAGGGAGAGTGGAAAGTTGAGGGAAGGTGATTATTTTTAGGATGGGCCATTTTAGTATAGATTTAGAGGAAGGAGTCAGAAAACACAGGCTGATGAAACAGGAGGGAGAGAGAAGGAGATACTGTGAAGTTCCCAGAGTTTGCAGGAGGAGTTGGTTCTGGGGTCTCAATGAAGGTTAAAAAAGTAATGGCAAAAACCACAATTACTTTTGCACCAACCAAATGATTTGTATATAAATAATTATAAATATGTAATGATTTATATATAAATCATTAAATTATAAATTTCATGATTTTCAGTAAATTTACAAAATTGTGCGACGATCACAACAATCCAGTTTTAGAATGTTTCCGTCACCCCAAAAAGATCCCTCATGCCCATTTGTAGTCAATATGATTCTATTTTATCCCCTTTATTGGTTTAATTAGCTATACCTCATTTTATTTTTTTTGGAGGTTCTTTTGGGGTTTACAGTGTACATCTTGAACTTAGTCTGTCTTCAATTAATAAGTCATTTAACGTTTGTCATAAGAACCTTGCAACAGTATATTTCCACCCCTTCTCCTTCCTAGCCTTTGTGCTCTTCTTGTCACTCATTTTATTTTTATTTCCACATGTGCTATAAACCCCTCAAAACATTGTTGCTATTTTCCCTTTGAACGACCAAATCTCAAGGTTTTTTGTTTTTTGTTTTTTTTTTTTTTTGAGATGGAGTCTCACTCTCTCACCAGGCTGGAGTGTAGTGGTGTGATCTCGGCTCACTTCAACCTACACCTCCCAGGTTCAAACTATTCTCCTTTCTCAGCCTTTTGAATAGCTGGGACTACAGGCACATGCCACCACACCTGGCTAATTTTTGTATTTTTAGTAGAGATGGGGTTTCACCATGTTGGCCAGGATGGTCTTGATCTCTTGACCTCATGATCCGCCCACCTTGGCCTCCCGAAGTGTTGGGATTACAGGCATGAGCCACCACCCAAGATTTTCAAAAGGGAGAAGAAAAGGTATTTTGTATTTCCTGACCTATTTTTCGTTTCTAGCACTCTTCATTCCTTTGTGTAGATCCACATTTCCATTTGGTATCATTAGCCTTCTGCCTAAAAGACTTCCTTTAACATTTCTAATAGTGGTGGTCTGTTGGTGATGAATTCTTCCTATGTTTAAAATGCCTTTATTTCACTTCTGGTTTTGAAAAATATTTTTGCTGGGTCTAGGTTAACTTTTTTTTTTCCCTTTCAGTACTTTAAAGATACCACTGTCTTCCGAGTTGTATTGGTTATGACAAGGAGTCTACTGTCAATCTTTATTTCCCTTTGTTTTTTTCTCTACTTTAAAAATTTTCTCTTTATCACTAGTTATAAACAATGTGATTATCATATGCCTTGGTGTAGTCTTCTTTATGTTTCTTCTGTTTGAGATTTGTTAAGCTTATTGCACCTATGGGTTTCTAGTTTTCCTCAAATTTAGAAAAATTTTGGCTGTTACTTCTTCAGATATATTTCATGCCCCCTATTCGTGTCCTGGTTTTTGTGCTCCAATTATATTAGCCTGCTTGACGTTGTCCCACAGCTCACGGATGTGCTGTTCATTGTTTTTAGTTTTTTTTCTTCTGTCAGTGTTTTTACTGACAGATGGTTTCAATTCATTAACCTTTTTTTCTGCAGTATCTAATGTCTTAATCTCATCCAGTTTATTTTACATCTCAGACATTCTATTTTTTACCTCTGGAAGTTTGATTCATAACTTTTTTTTGCCTTCCATGTCTCTCCTTAACATGCTCATGCTTTCCTTTAGTTTTCTTGAACGTACATAGTTAGAATGCTGTTTTAATGTTTTCTTATACTAATTGTGTCATCTGCGGCATATCGGGGTCTATTCCTCACTAGGGGTTATGTTTTCCTACTTTGTGCATGCCTGTCAACTTTTGATTGGATGCCAAATATTGTGAAGTCTACATTGTGGAGTGCTGGGGTGCTTTGCATTCCCATAAACATTGTTGGACTTTGTTCTGGGATGCTGCGGGATACAGCTGTGTTGCTTGGAATTAATCTGATCCTTTGGGTCTTGCTTTTCAACTTTGTGAGGCTGAGTCTAGAACAGAACTTAGTCCCAAGTCTGGAGTTGACAAACTATGGCCCACAGGCAAGCTGTCAGTATTGGTAAATAAAATCTTATTGGAACATGGCCACATCTATTTGTTTACATATTGTGTAGTGCTGCTTTTATACTTTAGCAGCAGAATTGGGTTGCTGTAGCAGCAGTGACTGTTATGAACCACAAGCCTAAAAAATGTTGTATCTGGTCCTTTAAGAAAAAGGTGGCTGGGCGCGGTGGCCGAGGCGGTTGGATCATGAGGTCAGGAGATCGAGACCATCCTGGCTGACATGGTGAAACCCTGTCTCTACTAAAAATACAAAAAATTAGCCAGGTATGGTGGCGGGTGCCTGTAGTCCCAGCTACTCCCGGGAGCTGGAGCTTGCAGTGAGCCAAGATCGTGCCACTGCACTCCAGCCTGGGCGACAGAGCCAGACTCTGTCTCAAAAAAAAAAAAAAGAAAAAGAAAAAAGAAAAAGGTTGCCTGGCCGAGCTTGGAGGCCCATGCCTATAATCCCAGCACTTGGGGAGGCCAAGGCAGGTGGATCACTTGGAGTCAGGAGTTTGAGACCAGCCTGACCAACATGCAAAACCTGCTCCATGTATTAGAAGGTCTTTCCCCTTTGATTGGTTAGAACATGAACTACCCTTGGCCATGTCTGAGCTCTGGGAATTATTCCACCTACTTTATTCCTCTTTGCACTGTGGCCTGGAAACTCTATCCAGACAGTGAGCTGGGGTGCTCTCAGGGCTCACCTAATTTGTTTTCTTTTCTCAGGGGATCATTGTCTTGTGCTTTGTCTAAAAACTTGTCCAGTGTTGGCCGGGCACGGTGGCTCATGCCTGTAATCCCAGCACTTTGGGAGGCTCAGGTGGGCCGATCACGAGGTCAGGAGATTGAGACCATCCTGGCTAACAGCTAACACTGTGAAACCCCGTCTCTACTAAAAATACAAAAAATTAGCCGGGGAGTGATGGTGGGTGCCTGTAATCCCAGCTACTTGGGAGGCTGAGGCAGGAGAATAGCGTGAACCCAGGAGGTGGAGCTTGCAGCGAGCCGAGATCATACCACTGCACTCCAGCCTGGGCGACACAGCGAGACTCCGTCTCCAAAAAATAAATAAATAAATAAAAAACTTGTCCAATGTCTAAAAACTATTGTTTCATAAATTGCGTGTCTTTTCTAGTTATTTAAGGTAGGAGAATACATCACCCTCTGTTATTCCATTATGGCTGAAAGCTAACATTCCTTACTTTTTTTTTTTTTTTTTTTTTTATTTTTTTGTCCTCTTTTGATTAGGAAAGTCGTATGTGTTCCTAACCTACTGGCTTCTCTGCCACAGTGGAGCTGATTGGCCACCCCAGCTTTTTGCAGTTACTCCACTTTTTTTTTGAGACAGTCTGGCTCTGTCACCCAGGCTGGAGTGCAATGGCACAATCTCCGCTCAATGCAACCTTCGCCTCCCAGGTTAAGCGATTCTCTTGCCTCAGCCTCCCAATTAGCTGCTATAGGTGTACGCCACCATGCACCACTAATTTTTGTGTTTTTTAATAGAGATAGGGTTTCACCACGTTGGCCAGGCTGGTCTCGAAATCCTGACCTCAGGTGATCTCCCTGGCTTGGCCTCCCAAAGTGCTGGGGTTACCAGTGTGAGCCACTGCAACCGGCCACTTTTATGGTATCTTTTCTATCACCCCACTTTCATGATATCTCTTCCATCTGCGATCTCTTTATCTGTTCTTTGTTGCTTTCATCCGCCTTAAGGATATCAAGTAGTAATAATCCTGGTTTCTCACCATTCCTCCATTCTCCTGTAGCTTCAGCCACCATGTGAATGGGGATCCTTAGGGATTTAAAGTATACTTTTTAGTTGTTCAGTCCTAGATTGAAATCTTGGTTGTACTATTTAGTATGACATGGGCAGACTCAGGTTTTCTGGCATTAAGAATAATCTCTAACATTTTTGTGCTCTTAATTCATACCTGGGCTGGGCACAGTGGCTCACGCCTGTAATCCCAGCAATTTGGGGGGCCAAGGAGGGGGATCACCTGAGGTCAGGAGTTGGAGACCAGCCTGGCCAACATGGTGAAACCCCGTTTCTACTAAAAATACAAAAAATTAGCAGGGTGTGGTGGCAGATGCCTCTAATCCAAGCCACTCAGGAGACTGAGGCAGGAGAATCGCTTGAACCTGGGAGGCAGAGGTTGCAGTGAGTCAAGATGGCACCATTGCACTCCAGCCTGGGCAGCAAGAGCCAAACTCTGTCTCAAAAACAAAAAACAAACAAACAAAAAAAAGCCATACCTGATGATGGGCTCTGTACATCACACATACCTGTAATCTTCCACAGCAACTCTATGAGGGAGGTACTTTTGTTATTCCTAGTTTATAATGGAGAAAACCGAGATTCAAATAGGTTACTTGGCTCAGGTGGACAAGCTAGAATTTGGACCCAGGATTTTCTGATGAGACTGGCTGACCAGCTATCCTTTCTCCCTAAGATCTTCTCCATCTGATCTTCTGTTTGGGTGCTGAAAGCCCTGCTTGCTGGGAAACTCCTCAGAACTGGAAAAACTGGGGTAGTTGACCAGCACAGTAAATTGCCCTGCTGTGCCTGGATCACTTCCCTGTACCCATTTCATATTTTGTATAATTTAAACTCTAAATGCATGTTGAGTAGTTTGTATAGTGCCTGACACACAGTAAGCACTTAAAAGTGCAAGCTGGGCCGGGCGCGGTGGCTCAAGCCTGTAATCCCAGCACTTTGGGAGGCCGAGACGGGCGGATCACGAGGTCAGGAGATCGAGACCATCCTGGCTAACACAGTGAAACCCCATCTCTACTAAAAAATACAAAAAACTAGCCGGGCGAGGTGGCGGGCGCCTGTAGTCCCAGCTACTCTGGAGGCTGAGTCAGGAGAATGGCGTAAACCCGCGAGGCAGAGCTTGCAGTGAGCTGAGATGCGGCCACTGCACTCCAGCCCAGGCAACAAAGCGAGACTCCGAAAAAAAAAAAAAGTGCAAGCTGTTATTACTGCTCCTGTTTCTAAGCCTTCTGAATACAAGTGGTGGACATTCGTTAGTCTTTCTGATGACCCAATATCTGAACATCATTTCTCTGTGTTGGGAATCTTCCGCCTTATGGGGCCGGACGCACTTCCCACTCCAGAGTAATCCTTCCCACGCTGGCTGCGAGAACGCAGGCATGTGGCTCAGGCCCCACCTGTCAGATGCCCGTGCTCTGATCCTGATTAGAAGCGGGGCCCACACACATGTCTCTTGGTGAGGATGACAGTGGTAGGATTCTGGAAGCAGAGCCCAAGCCAGGGCTGTGAGCTAGAGTTAGTTTCCAGTGGTCTCAACAAGGGGCTCCTCACTGGCTGAGGTCTGGAATGAATTCGATGTTTGCTCCTGGCTATAAAGCGGGGAACCTTGGTTATCTGGCTATTCTGGAAATTACAAGAATTGCCACATATCCTCTAGCAATTTCCTCTTGTGTTTGAATTAGCCTGAGTTGCTTTCGTTTCTCTACAACCGAGTGCACTGATTGATACATATACCATCTGGATATTGTGGGCACTTCAAACTTAATGCATCCCAAATAGAACTCATTGCCTTTCCTCAGAGACTACCATCTCTCGTATTCTTCATCACAAGCACAGCTCCTCAGCATTTGCTGGATTTATGAAATTAGAAACTATAGTCACCTTCAACTCCTCCTTCCTAAACCCCCAGCCCTCACCATTTACCAAGAAAGCATCGACCTTTTCTGGGTTTCCCTCTCTCTCCTCTGCTGTTGCCTTCACCCAGGCCCTCTTGCCTTGAACATGGCACAGCCTCAGATCTGGTCATCTTTTCGCCGTTCTCCTGCAGAGATGAAGAGCAGGAAACAGAGAAGGTCCAGTGTCACTTATGATGGCTAAAGATGAGGACAAAATAGAAAAGGAGGTGGATGAGGGTGGATTCAAACTGGAGAAATTAATGCTTGGGATGGAAGAGATGAAAAACCTTTTTAAAGGGGAAAGAGTAAAAGATACAGCTGATCAGCTGGGCATGGTGGCTCATGCCTGTAATCCCAGCACTTTGGGAGGCCGAGGCGTGTGGATCACCTAAGGTCATGAGTTCAAGACCAGCCTGGCCAACAGAGTGAAACACCGTCTCTACTAAAAACACGAAAAAGTTAGCCGGGCATGGTGGTGGGTGCCTGTAGTCCCAGCTACTCGGGAGGCTGAGGCAGGGGAATGGCGTGAACCTGAGAGGGAGGCGGAGCTTGCAGTGAGCTGAGATCGCGCCACTGCACTCCAGCCTGGGTGACACAGCAAGACTCCATCTCAAAAACAAACAAACAAACAAAAACAAACAAAAAAAGCTGTTCCTCTTTATTCACAGTAGCCATATTTGCACATTCACCTACTTGCTAACATTTACTTGTAACTCCAAGAATCAATATTTGTAGTGCTTTTGTGGACATGATGGGAGCAGAACAAAATTTGAGTCACTCAGTGCACGTGGTGCCAGCTGAGTTGGAACAACGTGACACTCTGCCTTCACTGTTCAGCCCTCATACTGTGGTCAAGTGTCCTCTTAGTGTTCTGTGTGTGCTATGTTTTTCACGTTTTTGTGCTTTTGTTAGCGATTTTGTTCTTTTTTTATTTTTCAAAAATTTTTAAGAGACAGGATCTCCCCTTTTTGCCCAGGCTGATGTGAAATGCAGTGGTGTGATCGTAGCTCACTGTAACCTTGGACACCTGGCCTCAACAATCCTCCTGCCTCGGCCTCCCACAGTTCTGGGACTACAGGTGCATACCACCACTCCTGGCCTTGATTTTGCTGTTTAAATGGCCTCCAGGCATCGTGCTGTCTAGTGTTCCCAAGCTCCAGAAGGCTGTGATGTGCCTTGCAAACAAAATACATGTGTTAGATAAGCTTTGTTTAGGCTTGAGTTTTAGTGCTGCTGGCTGAGTTCAGTGTTATTGAATCAAAAATATGTATTAAGTGGGTTGTCTTTAAACAGAAATGTACATAAAGCACATCAATGTATTGATCAGTGGACAAAAAATGTTGATCAGTTTGGCTAGAGGCTTTAAGAAAGCGCCCTCTGTATTTCCCTTGGGAGCAATGGTTTAGTATTTGCCAATGCAGTGTTTGCAGTGACTTTATGGAACTACTGCGAGTTATGAGAATTGACTGCGAACTAGTGCTCATATTCAGCCCCTTGATCCTGAATATGCTTAATTTGGAAAAGGGGAAGTGGTTCATTGCACCCTCAAGTTAACACTTCTGAGAAATGTATTAGTTAGAAGTCAAGCAGAGGAGCAACACCAGTAGGAGATACATGTTTTAATAATGTTTTAATAAATATATGACAAGGAATTGGCTTACATAATTGTGTGGCTTGGCTAAGTAAGCCTGAAATCCACAGGGCATACTATCAGGAAGGAAGAATCACATAGGCATTGCTGAAGCTTGACCACAGGCAGCCAAATAGGGAACATCCGGTGAAGGAAAAGCAATTGTGGATCCACCTGCTGTTGGAATCTCTTTTACCAGGAAAAGTTCAGTCCCTTTTAATGGCTCACCTGATTGAGTTTGGCCCATCGAATATAATCTCCCTAGATTAGAGTCAACTGATTAGGGCCTTTAATCACATCTATAAAATACCTTCACAGCAGCACCTAGGTTAGGATTTGATTGAATAACTAGGAGAAGGTGTGTGTCACAAAAAGGTTGCTGCCCATGTATTTAGTCACATAGACACATCTAAAGATCACTGCAATGATACATCAAATGTAGATTTTAGGGTGGGTGTGGTGGCTCACAACTGTAATCCCAGCACTTTGGGAGGCCAAGCTGGGAGGATTGCTTGAGCCCAGGAGTTCAGGACAATCCTAAGCAACATAGTGAAACCCTGTCTCTCTAAAAAATACAAAAATTAGTCAGGTGTGGTGGCACGTGCCTGTAGTCCCAGCTACTTGGGAGGCTGAGGTGGGAGGATGATTGAGCCTGGGAGGTTGAGTGCAGTGATCATGCCACTGCACTCTAGCCTGGGCAACAGAGCAAGATGCTGTCTCAAAAAACAATGTAGGTTTTAATGCAAGTTATTTTGTTTCTATAAGTTTGAATGATGAGTTCTGCATAAGTAAAGTCACATGATTTCACTTGGCTGTCTTCTGATCAACTGAGATTTCATTACTTCTCCCTTCTTTCGTAGGACCAGGCACCATTCCGAGTTTCTTCTATAAACCAGGTACTCTGACCCTCCTCATTTTACAAGTAGAGACACTGGAGCATTGGGAAGTTGACTATCTCTACTAAGTGATGAAGCCAGGATTTGAATCCTGGTAGTCTAGAGCCAGAACTTGTGTTCTTAATCTTCATGCTATTCTGAGTCTCAATATGACATGAAGAAAGTCATTTCTATCAAGACCCCTTCATGTTTTAGGTAGGCAGGTCTGCATGAGAAGCACATGAGAACTCGTGCAGTTCTTGGTTGTCTGGTAGCACAGGGGAGCATATATTCTTGTTAAAGACATTAGTGTCTCTTTCAGTGCTGGAATCTTAGGCTCTACTTCTAGAACCCCAGTCCCTCTGGCCCTTTTCTTGGACCATGTACCACCTAAAGTCCCTTGAATCATTTAAACCTTGAAGTCATACAGATTCCCCACTTGCCCCACACTCATGCCTTCTTCCACAAAGTCACGCAGATTTGTGTCCTGAGGCTTTAATTAACTCTCCTGGCCAGGTTAGACCTTCCCAAAGAACTTTATTATTTGGTTCTGCTCCATCGCCCATTAATTTATTCATTCATTCATGTATTCATGTATGCAAGCAACCCAATGTTTGAGTATTTACTATGTGCCAGGTACCATGCTAGGTACTGGGGATATAGTCATTAATAGGATAGACAGCTCTCAGCACCTTGAAAGTGGTTATAATCCCATGTCCCACAGAAAAAGTCTGGGGAGTAGGATCACCTGCTGATGTGGTTTGGATTTATATCCCTGCCCAAATCTTGTCGAATTGTAATCCCCGGTGTTGGAGGAGGGGTTTGATGGGAGGTGGTTGGATCATTGGGGTAGATTTCCCCCTTGCTGTTCTCGTGATAGTAAGTTCTCATGAGATCTGGTTATTTAAAAGTGTGTAGCACCTCCCCCTTCACCTTCTTCCTCCTTCTCCAACCAAGGCGTGCCTGCTTCTCCACTTTCTACCATGATTTTAAGTTTCCAGGGGCCTCCCTAGACATGCTTCTCATACAGCCTGTAGAACTGTGAGTCAGTTGAACCTCTTTTCTTTATAAATTACCCAGTCTCAGGTAGTTCTTTATAGCAGTGCAAGAATGGACTAATACACCTGTCAAACAGGAAAGCAGGCCCACAATGCCTTGCATGCTGCCTTTCTTTCTGATTCGGCAGGTATTTGCAGAAGTGTGTGTTTTCCCCTATACAAGTGAATGTATTAAAATAATTTTACATCAGTAAAAGCCCCTCTTCATCAGCCTCCTTGTTTTTTTCATCGCTTCCCCTTTCCACTGTCATAGGAATCCTTGGGGGGTCTCTTCGCCAGCCAGAAACCTCTGTGGCCAGTGGTGCCATCTGCCTGAGTATTACTTGTACCCACTGGATTCATTCTGCCTACTCAGCCTGGCAGGCTGCGCTCGGCTCACAATAATGGACTGGATCCCACACCTGCCAAGGGTGAGCCAGGTGCAGAGCAGTGAGGGGTGTGTGGGTGAGCAAGTGTGGGGTCTGGCCACTGTGCACAGTCAGGCACACTGGCTGCTGTGGCAAGGCAGGCACCTCCAGGCACCAACACAGGTGTTGGCTGTGTGTGAGGCTGTGGCTGGACCAGATGTACTGCATGCAGCTTCTGCTATGGGCGCCTGCATCTTGATGAGGGGAACATGGTGGCACCCAGAAGCTTGTAAACACCAGGAACCACAGAACCCTAAAGAGGGTGTCACAGTCCTGGCTCAGGATATGCTAAGTCTGGGCTCCTCAAAGGGCTGCAGGTCTTTTCTCCTTCTTGTCATCTGCAATGTGGTGAGCAGGGGGCATGTTCCAGCCCTATTTGTGTTACAACTCTTTTAGTCCTGTTATTTGGCAGGTCCCGAGTTCTTGTCCCATATCTAGGAAGAGTGAGGTACATGTACAACTGGAGGGTGAGCATGGCAGAGAGGAGCTTCACTGGGCAGCAGAACAGTTCTCAGGAGACCTGAAATGGGAAGCTTCCATCCATAGGCAGGTCATCGTGACAAGTGCACAGCTCTCAGTGGAGAGGAGACCTGTAGTGGGTAGCTCCTCTCTGCAGGTTGGGGATGTCCTGACAAGTTCATTCAGCTCTCTGCTGAGAGGAGACCGACAGTGGGTAGCTCCTCTCTGCAGACAGGTCCTCCTGCTTCTGTCAAAGTCTGGCTGAGTTTGGGGTTTTTATGGGCTTCAGAAGGGAGGAAGTGCATGCTGATTGGTCCTTGGGTAGCCATGAGCAGGCCTGGAAAAAGCACCATAAGAGGCTGGGCATGGTGGCTCATGCCTGTAATCCCAGCACTTTGGGAGGCCGAGGCGGGCGGATCACGAAGTCAGGAGATCGAGACCATCCTGGCTAACATAGTGAAAGCCCGTCTTTACTAAAAATACAAAAAAAAAAAAAAAAAAAAAAATGTGCAGGACGTGGTGGCAGGCGCCTGTAGTCCCAGCTACTCAGGAAGCTGAGGCAGGAGAATGGCGTGAACCCAGGAGGCGGAGCTTGCAGTGAGCCGAGATCACACCACTGCACTCCAGCCTGGGTGACAGAGTGAGACTCCATCTCAAAAAAAAAAAAAAAAAGGCACCATAAGTTCTCACTCCAGTCTGCAGAACCGGCAGCCTGGCCCCCAGGCCATCCCTGGCCTGAAGGTGGGGTTTCACTGGGTACCCACCTTTTTTTGGCTGGGAACCTGTCTGCCTCCTGCTGCCGTCTGCGATGCCCAGGCTGTTCACGCTGAGGGGTGCCTGTAGGCCCTCGCCAAGCAGCCCTCACAACCCACTCAGCGTCCCTCCTGTGCTCATCGGCACCCAAAGTCCAGAGGGGGCTGCGGCAACAGAGGGCTGGCGTGTCAGCACTACCCCAAATGTGCTGGGTTGTGACAGTGTCTGGGCTTGGCTTCAGCTTCACTCTGAAATTGGTGCAGGTGCTGGGAGTGAGGACAGGCCAGGCAGTGGGAGTAGGCACTTCTGAGCCTGCAGGGGAAAGGAGCCTTCCGAGGCCCCCAAGAGTGCAGAGATGCCCAGGTCCACAGCTGTGGCTGGGTGGCTGCAGGTGCACCTGGGAGGGTGGGGCTCCCACCCCTCCAACTCGGAAGGGGTTGGACCTCCTGCCTGTTCCTGGCTTCCACCGACTCTGTGAAGTGCACAGCCCTGGCTGCATCTCCCTCACTGCAGCCAGTGTCATGGCAGTGGCCGTTCCAGACAGGCCACTGTTGCTGTCACCACTCTCTACTCCATCAGACTTTATTCATTTAGGGTATACCTTTCCAGATCTTTCTTCCATGCATTTATAAACAAATATGAATATATTTTGTTCAAAAAGAATTTATAATGGTACACAATATTCCATAAATGCTAATTGGTGGATGGAATCATTTTCACATGTGTTTCTCTCCAGTTTGCTTGCTACCTTCCAGGTAGAGTGGCTAGGCATATTAGGAAAGTAATGTCTCTGAATTCCTGATTTTTCCCATCAGCCATGTTGACTAGATGTGTCCGTAAGAGTTTGCTGTGTTAGTCAACTCAGGCTGCCATAACAAAACATTATTAAGTTGTGTGGCTAAAAGAATAGAACTTTATTTCTCATGGTTCTGAAGCCTGGGAAGTCCAGCATGGTCAGTTTCTGGTGAGGGCTCTCTTCCTGGCTTGCAGACAGCCACCTTCTTGCTGTGTCCTCACATGGTGGAGAAAGAGAGAGTTCAATCTCTCTCTCTTTTTTTTAATAAAGACACCAGTCCTATTGAATTAGGACCTCATCTTTATGGTTTCATTTAACTTCAGTTACCTCTTAAAGACCCTATCACCTAATAGTCATTTTAGGGGTTAGGACTTCAACATGTAGATTTTGGGGAGACACGACTCAGTCCACAGCATTGTCCATGATGTCTGTACATGCCTCAGGGCAACCATATACATAGTGGGGCTGCTCCAATTCATCTAGTTCAGGGCTCTGCCCCCAGTGGGCACTCTTTAGGTTTGTTGACACATGTTCTTCTTAGATTAGAACTGCTCTTTGCCCTGTGACTTGAGATAAGCTGAGGGCCTCCCAATGGCCTCCATCCCTAGCATTCCGTTTGAATTAGTGGAAATTTCAACTACCACTTTGTGAATGGTTCCAGGTGTGCAGGCTTGGGGAGACCAAGATAGCTGGAAAGCCAAGCTTAAATGTTAAATCAAGCTTGGGGTGGAGGGCAGTTACCATCACCTAAGGATCTAGGAAGAACGTACCATCATGGGATGACTCAGGACTGTTAAAAATAGGGGGATAGGCCTATGTCTTGATGGATTAAGTGGCACGCCAAAGCCAGTTAATTAACCTCACACTTCAGCTCAAATCTTGGTTAGTTTTAAAGGCTCAGAAGGACAAAGAAGCATACAGAAAAACATATGGAGTCCCCACAGAGTTACTGAGAAGAGAGAACTGTTCACTGGGAGATTTGAGGGCTAATTAAGAAGGGGATTTCAAAGAAGAAAACTGTCAAGTGGCCACATAGGATTCTGTCGTGGGGATTCTGAGTCACTGGGATGCTGTGAGACATATTTCTGTTGTGGTTTAGATGCCAGGATGAGTGTGTGAAGCAGGACTTTGGGGTAGATGGAATTGGAGGATGTTTGTGGAAGAAATATTGGGAGGGAAATGAGCTCCTGGCTTGATGTGGCATGAATACTTGCAAGACACGTCAAACATGAAGACTGCATATGTTATCTAGAAATGAAATGTCATTCTGTCAACTGAAATGACAGGACCATGTGTCAAGTGGGACGGCAGAGTAGATCTGCAAAAACCAGAAGGTTGGTTGAGAGTGGGCAGAGGACCAGGACTGTGAGGCTAGTAACCTGCTTTCATTGTGGGGTGAGTTCCATCAGCCATGAATGCGGATTAGGGACAATTGTTCAGCTTGAGAAGTTCATATCTGGTAGCTACACTGTGGAAAATCACTGTGTTTCATCAGGCAGTGGGAAAAGAAGGTGCCAGAATGGTTATAATCCTAGACTTTGCAATCAGACAACCTCCAGGACTTTCTGGAGGCTAGTTATAATTTCTCCAAGCCTCAGTTTCCTTATCTGTAAATGTGGATAAAAATAGTACTGATATGATTTGGCTGTGTCCCCACCTAAATCTCATCTTGAATTGTAGTTCCCATAATCCCCACACGTCATGGGAGGGACCCAGTGGGAGGTAATTGAATCATGGGGGCAGTTACCCCTATGCTTTTCTCGTGATAGTGAGTTCTCATGAGATCTGATGGTTTTGTAAAGGGCTTTTCCTCCTTTGCTGGGCACTTTTCCTTCCTGCCACCATGTGAAGAAGGACGTGTTTTCTTCCTCTTCCAACATGATTGTAAGTTTCCTGAGGCTTCCCCAGTCACGCAGAACTGTTAGTCAATTAAACCTCTTTTATAAATTACCCAGTCTTGGGCATGAGAATGGGCCAATACAAGTACTTACCTGTTAGGGCTGTCAAAAGGACTAAATGAGGCCAGGTGCAGTGACTCACACCTATAATCCCAGCACTTTGGGAGGCTTAGACAGGAGAATGGCTTGAGCCCAGGAGTTCGAGACTAGCCTGGGCCACATAAAAGACCTTGTCTCTACAAAAAATAAAAAAATTCACCTGGCACAGTGGCATGTGCCTGTGATCCCAGCTACTTGGGAAGCTCAGGTGAGAGAATCATCTGAGTTCAGGAGGTCGAGGCTGCAGTGAGCCATGATCACACCACTGTACTGCAGCCTGGGCAACAGTGAGACCCTGTCTTAAAAAAAAAGAACTACATGAAGAAATGCCTGGAAAGGGCTTGGATCATGGTAAATGCTTAAGAAATGTTAGTTATAATTATCACAGTTAAGCAATATAATTTGTGTCCTCGTAACAAGGAAGAACATTCAGTTTCTTGTGTCAGAAAGAATAGACAGTGAAGAAGGAAATAAACAGAACACAGGTGCACCTAAATGGATTTTGGCCAAAGTCATGCAGAAAGGAGCCTAGGAGAGTTTTCAAGCTATGTTAGAAGTGTTTATCAAGTTTGGAAGGGAGATTGAGTAATATGGGTCTGGGATGGTTGAAAGGGAGGAAAAAAAGAAAGTGAATTTTATATCCCTGTTATCTTGACTGTCAGTAGCCCGTGTAAAGCACCCATTGTGTGCAGTGTGCCCCATTAGATATAGGATTGCACAGATATAGATGAGCGGACTTCTCTTCACATGGAGTTGACCATACATGTTGTCATGATCAGTAAAGCAAGTGTAGCGATGACGTAAGACCTGAATACAGCAAATGGGCAGGATCACAAATCTAGCACAGGCCTGACTGTATCCAGCTGAAGGCACATCACCTCAGGGACTTCATATATCTCTCTGATATCTTGCATACCCACTTCTTATACTGTACTTTTCTAGATGCTCTAGGAAATTTGCAATCTTATCCCTGATTTTTGTGATGTTTTGGAAGGTAACTGGGGAGCCTATTCAGGAAGTTTTGATAATAGTCCCAAATGGGGACAGTGGGATTGGAGAACAGAGAGCAGGTGCAGAAGCTGGTGATACTGCATTGGTAAAATCAGCAGGACCCGGCAAGAATGAGGGATAAAGGGGCACGTGCTGCAGTTCTAGCCTGGGCAACCACAAAGTCCTATTTGCAGAGCTTGGGGGATACTGGAGGAACCTGGACGAGGGGTTCTCATGTTTTATAGTGTTTAGGAGTCAACTTTGGAGATTGTTAATGCAGATTCCTAGGATTCACCACAAGCCTACTGAATCTGAATCTCTAAAGTAGACTTGGAAATCTGCCTTTTTACCCCAGAGGATTCTGATGCAGGCGGTCTGCAGATCACGCCTTGAAAAATGCTGGTCTAGGGAAAATAAACGTCTTAGCTTTGGTCCTTCAGAAAGCAGAGTCGGAGGCAAGGACCCTGGTGCTAAAACTTCATCTGGGAGGTGAAATCCCAGGGTAAGGGTGTGTGGGGCACAGGGAGAGACAATAGGATACATGAATTTATTTCCTTTTCTTTTTTTCTGCTGGCTACCATTTCAAAATAAGCCATGAAGGATCAAGCAGGTCACTCAGCATGTAGGGCTCTTCCAGGTAATTTACGGGAGGAATCCAGCCTCAGCATAGCGGGAGAAAGAAGGAAACAGGAATCCGCCTCTCTCCCACTCTACCCCTGCTCCTGTTTCTCATTGGTAAAGTGCTCCATGGGGGCTCAGGGTTGTATCAGCCACCCTCTCAGTGGCCTCTCAGGAAGCCGCACCTCAGACCATTAGGGGTAGAGGGGCACCCAGGACAGATGGGATCCTGGCCTAGAGAGGAAAGAAGAAGGAAGCAGTGCAGGACATCTGAGAAGGTACACAGACTTGTTTCCAAAGAGAGTAAAGAAGTGAGGCTGGGAAAGGTAGATTTTTTTCAGTTCTATAATTAATTACAGTTTTGAAGTTGAATAAGAAAGATTTCTAGGGAACTTGTCTAAATGGAGTTATATTAACAATGGGAATAAGAAAGGAAGCCTAGAATTTGTACCCATCGTACACTTTCTTTAAATTTTTCTTTATTTGTATCAGAACAACTTCCAGTAAAAGAAGGCACTGAGGATTAAATGCTACGTGGGAGCAGTTGCTGATTTTTGCAATGGGAGGCTGCATAGATTCAAGGTATCACTTGTTTATTTTATATCTTGAATTAACTTTCCACCTTCCCAGTCCAAAGTTCTAATAAAAGGTTTCACTTGGACTAGAGAGCAAATGAGCTTGTGACTCTCATCCAAAATCACACAGCTTTTTCTCTGAAGACCTGTAAGTTCCTAAGACACTCTAAAAGGAATATAAAAATAATAATTGTAATTCTTAAGGAGTGCCAATTGCATACTGGATTCCAGAGAGTAATAACTCCGCTTAATGTTTACATGAAGCTTTCCCTCTGTGTGTTACCAGAACTTGGCTAACATTATATGCTGTCAAATGGCATTAATCTGTCGCAGAAATAGGGGGAATTTAGTCACAGGAAGTTTAAATAACTGATCATGTCCTACAAGGCGTTGGCGAGAAATGGACAATTAGACTTACTTTCCACTACCATCCTGAACTATGTAAAAATATCTTGGGTGGCTGTGAGATCTGATTCTAGGAAGAAATATCCCTTGGCTCTCTTAAAGATGTTGATAACTCAGTTGTGAGAAATTGATTTTAGGGGGGTGTGTGTGTGTGTCTGCCTGGGGACAGGATGCAAACAAAATAGCTGTTTTTAATGCAGTTGAACTGTGTGTGAGGATAGGTTAAAGGATGGGTGACGACAGGTAGGCAATTCATGGTTTGCAGTAGAAGTTAAAGGATGGAGAAGGGAACAATGTGTAGGTTCTTAAGTGCCTATAGGTAATGTGGATCAAGAAGTAAAGAAAGGTTTTGAGCAAAAAAGGAAAAGGCAAAATGGAGAATAGAAAGAAATGAGAAGATAGTGTTAAGCAAAGAAACAGAAGGAAGGAGAGACAAACTGCTGTAGGAGGTCAAAATAATCCATTCAGGGAATTATTGGAAGAGATACATGCCATATAAAAAGAAAAGCAGGCGGGGCATGGTGGCTCACACCTTAATCCCAGCACTTTGGGAGGCTGATATGGGTGGATCAGCTGAGGTCAGGAGTTTGAGATCAGCCTGACCAACATGGTGAAAACCCGTCTCTGCTAAAAATACAAAAATTAGCCGGGCATGATGGTATGTGCCTGTAATCCCAGTTACTCAGGAGTCTGAGGCATGAGAATAGCTAGAACCCACGAGGAAGAGGTTGCACTGAGCTGAGATCTCAGCACTGAGCTCCAGCCTGGGTGACAGAGTGAGATACTGTCAAAAAAAAAGAAAAGAAAAAAAAAATGCAGGCTGCTTACTAGCTGCATGTTTGAGAGAGATGTTGGTTATTGGTGACTGGGTCTGTAATGTTCAGGCAAAAAGGTTTTATTGAGCAACAGCCTCATACAAGGCATTGAGGCAGCAAGGGGAAGAAGAGTTTGCTTCTTGCTTACTACATGCCATCCTTCCTCCCTGGACCTCCAGGTACAGACCCACTTAGAGAAAGAAAGTCAGCAATGGTGGTTGAACAGGATGCGTTGTCCCCAAGGTCTCTTCCACCTCTAGAATTCTTTGATTCTGGCCGAGGTCTCTATGGCTCCACAAAGGCTGTAGCAAGTGTGTTCTTGGTAGGCTGGATCTCTGTTAGGTTCAACAGTTGTTGTTTTAACTTCTGCCTCCCTTATTGCTACCAGATCTTATTGCTACCAGATAGGATGATTTTAGTTGCAGATGGACAGAAAACCTAAGTGAAGCCAGCTTAAGCATAAGAGGAATTCATTGGCTTATAATACTGAAAAGTTGTGAGTGGATTCATTCAGCAATAACTTAATCCGGGACCTCAGATGCTATTCCAGTGCTCGTGTGTGTGTGTGTGTATGTGTGTGTGTGTGTCTCCTCCCTTTCCGTGGGTTGTCTCCATTTTCAGGTCTGCTCTTCCCTGTGGCAGCAAGATGACTGCCACAGCCCCAGTCATCACCTTTCAATCCCCAAATTGCACAGAGAAACATCTACCCAAGTGTGAGCTCCCACGCACGTCCTGAGAGTCATGCTGATTGTATTGTTTCAGGGCGAACACTTATCCTTGAACCAAACACTCTGGCCAGAGGGATTAAAATGATCAGTACTGGGCCACATGCTTCTCCCTGGAGCCTGAGGTATAGCCCTGCCTGAGCCTTGAGCACTGGGGAGTCTGGGATGACATAACTAGGAGACAGGGAAATGGATTCTGGGGAGCCAAAAATTAGTACTGTGAAACCTGGGAAGAGACATGAGGTTCTGATCCAAAAAACAACAGGAAAAGGCCAGAGGGGCAAGAAAGAATCCTGATCCAGAGATGGCCCCAGGATTGAATGACAGGTCCAGAGTGGCAGCTCACTGCCCGCTCAGGGTGCCCTTTGTTCCGGGCACTGAATCAGGGATTTTGGATGACCCTGGTACATAGTTACTTCCAGGAGATTACAGGGGGGGAAATACTCCACTTCCTGTTTAGGATTACACTCTCAACCCTCCCCTCCCACACAAGCCATATGTTCATTCTAAGCCTCAGCATCTAGCCAGAAAAGCCTTTTGTGTTTTCTTGGCAAAACTGGAGCCCAGTAATTAAAGTCCATATGCAAAGCTGCTCCCTCCAGCCCACACTGAAGTCTTTTAATTAGTATGTAATTGGTCAGAGAGGTACTATCAAATAGCTCCCAGTCTGGCCGGCTGGAAATGCAGTGTTTGAAAAGTCCCAGACCAGAGAGGGATAATAAATGCTTTAAGTCCCATCTGTTGGAATGATTTGTTTAAGGTATAAATCGCTGTTCTGTTACTATTTTTAACAATTCTGCTTGTAGCGTTTCTTCAAATATGGTAACAACTACCAGAGCATTTATTGGAGGTAGGAATATGAGTAAATGAACTAGAAGAAGGCTGAGCAAATCCATGTTTTCCCTTCAGATAAATTCCTATAATGCAGTGGAAGTGGGGAGAGAAAGAGGTGAGTTGGGCATTTGGTTAACTATTTGTGGTCTTCACAATGAAGAGCTCCTGTCGCCCATTAACCTTGCCCTAAACACGGTGTGTGTGAGAATCTGGTGATGTGAGGAAAGACTTTGAATGCACCTTGGTAGACAAGGGTCAGCAGTTGCAGAGAAGCAAAAGGAACAAGCTGGAAAGCGGACACTTCATTGCCCTCTAGAAGCCATGGCGGTTCAGAGTGAAGCTGGAATAAGGTTTGAGAAGCAGTGGTCTAGGGCAGGGGTCCCCAGACCCTGGGCTGCAGACCCTGTTGGGAACCGGGCACACAGCAGAAAATGAGCAGTGGGTAGGTGAACATTAACACCTGTGCCCCGCCTCCAGTCAGATTACCAGTGGCATTAGATTCTTGTGGGATCGGAACCCTGTTGTGAGCTGCTCATACAAGGGATCTAGGTTGTGCTCCTTATGAGAATCTAATGCCTGATGATCTGTCACTGTCTCCCATCACCGCCAGATGGAACCATCTAGTTGCAGGAAAACAAGCTCAGGGATCCTATTGATTCTGTATTATGGTGAGTTGTATAATTATTTCATTAATATGTTACAATGTAATAATGATAGAAATAAGGTGCTCAATAAATGTAATGCACTTGAATCGTCTCAAAACCATCCCCCTGACCCCCTGGACCTTGGAAAAATTCTTTTTCACAAAACTGGCCCTTGGTGCCAAAAAGGTTGGGGACCACTGGTTTGGGGATCTTTAAAATTCCATCCTACTCTGACAACACAGGTCAATATTGATGCTATTGATGCTATTATTATTCTTTTTTTTTTTTTTTTTTTGAGACGGAATCTCGCTCTCTCACCCAGGCTGGAGTGCAGTGGCACGATCTCAGCTCACTGCAAGCTCCGCCTCCCAGGTTCATGCCATTTTCCTGCCTCAGTCTCCCGAGTAGCTGGGACTACAGGTGCCCGCCACCGTGCCCGGCTAATTTTTTGTATTTTTATTAGAGACGGGGTTTCGCCACGTTAGCCAGGATGGTCTTGATCTCCTGAACTCGTGATCTGCCCGCCTCAGCCTCCCAGAGTGCTGGGATTTCAGGCGTGAGCCGCTGTGCCCAGCCTATTATTCTTATAGTAGTAGTGATAATATGATAATAATAACAGTGACACCATCATCATCGCGGCTGCCAGCTTTTACTGCATGCTCATTATGTGCCCGGCACTGTGCTCAGTGTTTTACATGAATTGTCTCATCTGAGCTTCACACCCAACTCTGAGGTTGCCACTATTGCTCTGCCTGTTTCATAGATGAGGTCACTGATGGGTTTACTAACTTGCTCAAGGTCACCAGATGGTAAGTGGCAGAGCTGGCATGTGACTCCCCCTGGCCATCTGACTCAGAGCCTGGGTTCTTACCCACTACGCTTGCCACCTTCTGCCCAGCATTGCGGAGTACCTGGGTTTTGCTTGACGAAAATGCCGTGGAATCAGAAAGCTGGTGGAGGGAATATGGCTGAGCCCCTTCCAGGTTCTTTTTGTTCAGTTAGCCTTTTGGGCAAACCTGTAGGAAAAACTTAAATTTTAGGACAAAAAAATTCAAACTCATAGAAACAGTAGAAAAGCATTTGCCAGGGGCTGGGTGGGGGGCAGGGGATATGGGGAGATGTTGGTCAAAGGGTACAAACTTTCAGTCATAGGATGAACAGATTCTGAGGCACTGATGTACAGCCTGATGTGACTATAGTTAATCATACTGTATTGTATACTTGAAATGTGCCGAGAGTAAACCTTAAACCTCATCAAAAAAAAAAAAAAAAAAAATGATGGATATATTAATTAATTTGATTGAGGTAATCAATTTACAATAGATACATATATCAAATCATTACATTATACTCTTTAAATATATACAGCTTTAACGGTTATACCTCAATAAAGCTGAAAAAGATAAAACCAAAAACAACGAGGTTTAGAAGCATAGATGGCTATGTGACACGGCTTTCTAGGAGAACGAGTCTGAGGTCTCTCTCAGCACCTTACCTTCCCAGCTGGTCCCTTCTCGGTGTGAAATTGAGGAAGTGTTGCCACAGCCCACAGGTGCGGGTGAGAATGTGCGCCTGTGTTGAGGAGGCTGGGGGAGGTGGATGGAGCATTCGGCTCCACAGCCTTGGATGCACAGCCTTGTGGAGTCTTTCTCACTCTGCTTTTGTGTGGCCGGACCCCTAAGCACTGGACTCCTGTTCCCTCCAGGGACCTCTCTCTCCTGCTGTCTCCTCACTCTCTGCTTCTGAGGGTAAGAGATGGGGCCTATTTTTGCCCTGTCTGCCCTCCTTCCCAGGAGGCTGAGAAATAACTTGAACTGAGGCCTGCCCCATTGAGAGAAGAAGGCCTGATGGTTCTTTTTTTGCTCCCTTGTCATGTTGTCTGTCTGTTCATTCATTCCCGTTAATTCCCTCCAGTGTCCGCCCTTTCTTTACTTCGACCGGAGAGGACTTGGGGCGTGGCCTAGGTTTACTCTGTTCTAGGCACTGGGTCTGTTGCCCCGTTTGTCTTGCTTGTTCTTCTCCTTGCTAGTGTGTTGTGGTGGCTGGCTCTGGGTGGAGGCACAGACTTGGGTCTGGGGTTGAACGTTCAAGAACACCCCTTGGGGCACTCAAGCCTTGCTAGCTCCAGTGAGGGAGCTCACAGCCCAGCCAATGTTGCTGGGGTTCTACTCGGAGCCAGAGGCCAACCAGCCAGTAATAAGCTGTTGCTTTGCCTTGCTCTGTCCTCCTTGCACCCCTTTCCCTCGGGACCTCATGGGGAAGGGTGGCTGATGTGTGACAGGATTTGGGTTATCTGTGTCCTGGCCAGTCCCTTCATGACGCCATGTTACTCTCACTCCTGCAGACTGTGTGTGCCTATGAGTGATGAGCAGACTTTGTTCGGCGAGTGGGGTCCAGATGGAAAATGATGGGAAGAACCATGCTAATGTCATGATGCATGGAACAGGAACGCCACTGATGTAGATGAAAGCATTTGTGTAAAGTAGCCTGGAAGCCTGGAAAGGGAGGGGAGCCGCGGGAATCGATGAGAAAGGGAAGTCAAAAGGCCTGGCTTCTAGATGGAAGTCCTGTTTGAAGGGAAAATTAGTGATGGCTTAAAATACCGTGTTTAACATGAATTAAAGGGGATTTCGACTAGAATCTGGAGTAAATCTTATTTGTCTGACACTTAAATCCTCGCTTCTAGAATACCCTCTCCTTGCAAAATAACAGTATTTCAGGTTTTGGTTATAATGCTGTATGAATAGATCTTAGTTTCGAAGAGCAATTGATCAGCCCCATATGAGAGTTATTTACAGTACCTTTCCTTTTTGTAACGTCTGAAACAAAGGTTGGTTTTGTAAAAAGTCTTTGTAGCATTCCTGACAAAACTAAGAGCCTTGCCTGATGGCACCACTACATGCAGTTTGGTTTGTAATCAGGGACGGTTCCAGCACGCAGAGATTCGGAGTGGGTTTCTCTGTGGCTTGTCTGCACCTGCCGGAGATCTGGTGCACCAATTAAACCTACAAGGCAGCTATTAGCCACCAACTGACACCAAGATTATAGGTTAAACTCTGAATTGGTTTAAACGGTGTCATGTGTCCACCAGGGCAGAGAGCAAGGTGGGGGGCATGTGTTTGGCAAATGATAGGAAGTTGCTCCAGCCTGGGGAGGAAAGTCTGTTTGTTAGCAATGGTCACAGACAAAGAGGAGCAGGGTTGGGGTGGGCTTGTTGGAAAAGCCTTGAACCTGGAGTCAGAGAGACCCAAGTGTTGAATCCTGACTGTGTAACCCTGGTAAGCCTCAGTTTGTCATCT
>NW_012104732.1:2262783-2263658 GCF_000951045.1 Mandrillus leucophaeus | reverse complement strand
GTTGTTCCTTTCCATGTTTAGTGCTTCCTTCAGGAGCTCTTGTAGGGCAGGCCTGGTGGTGACAAAATCTCTCAGCATTTGCTTGTGTGTAAAGGATTTGATTTCTCCTTCACTTATGAAACTTTGTTTGGCTGGATATGAAATTCTGGGTTGAAAATTCTTTTCTTTAAGAATGTTGAATATTGGCCCCCGCTGTCTTCTGGCTTGTAGAGTTTCTGCCGAGAGATCCGCTGTTAGTCTGATGGGTTTCCCTTTGTGGGTAACCCAAGCCTTCTCTCTGGCTGCCCTTAACATTTTTTCCCTTCAGTTCAACTTTGGTGAATCTGACAATTATGTGTCTTGGAGTTCCTCTTCTTGAGGAGTATCTTTGTGGCATTCTCTGAATTTCCTGAATTTGAATGTTGGCCTGCCTTGCTAGGTTGGGGAAGTTCTGGATAATATCCTGCAGAGTGTTTTGAAACTTGGTTCTATTCTCCCTGTCACTTTCAGGTACACCAATCAGAAGTAGATTTGGTCTTTTCACATAGTCCCAAATGTCTTGGAGGCTTTGTTAATTTCTTTTTACTCTTTTTTCTCTAAACTTCTCTTCTTGCTTCATTTCATTCATTTGATCTTCAATCACTGATACCCTTTCTTCCAGTTAATCGAATTGGTTACTGAAGCTTGTGCATTTGTTATATAGTTCTTGTTTCATGGTTTTCAGCTCTATCGGGTCATTTAAGGACTTCTCTACATTGGTTATTCTAGTTAGCCATTCGTCTAATCTTTTTTCAAGGTTTTTAGCTTCTTTGAGATGGGTTCGAACTTCCTTCTTTAGCTTGGAGAAGTTTGATCGTCTGAAGCCTTCTTCTCTCAACTCGTCAAAGTCATTCTCC
>NW_012104732.1:2260634-2262733 GCF_000951045.1 Mandrillus leucophaeus | reverse complement strand
GGAGGCTGAGGCAGGAGAATGGTGTGAACCTGGGAAGCGGAGCTTGCCGTGAGCTTAGATGGCGCCACTGCAGTCCAGCCTGGGTGACAGAGCGAGACTCCGTTTCAAAAAAAGAAAGAAAATGGGAATGATAATACCTGATTTACAAAACAGAATTCAATGAATTTGAATTCACACAATTTTTGCTGACATTAATGCAAAAAAGTTGGCCGGACATAGTGCCTCACACCTGTAATCCCAGCACTTTGAGAGGTTGAGGCAGGCGGATCTCCTGAGGCCACGAGTTCAAAACCAGCCTAGCCATCATGGCAAAACCTCATCTCTACTAAAAATACAAAAATCGGCTGGACATGGTGGTGCCCTTCTTTAATCCCAGCTACTTCAGAGGCTGAGCACAAGAATCACTTGAACCCGGGAGGCGGAGGTTGCAATGAGCTGAGATTGTGCCACTGCATTCCAGCCTGGGTGATAGAGCAAGATTCTGTCTGGAAAACAACAACAACAAAAAAAGCTACAACGAGCTGCCTTAGTAGAAAAATAGCAGCAGCAGCATTGAAAAGAGAATTTTGTGTAAGTCTCCAGCCTGCTGAATAGGGTAATTGAGAGAAACGTTAAGCATGTAGCTCTGGAATCACACAGACTTGGATTCAATTCTTGGCCCTGATACTTACATATGCTCAGGGTGTGCGACCTAGGGTGACCTCTCTGAGCCACAGTGTCCTCATTAGGATCATAGTAACAATAAACCTATCTATAGAGTCATGAAGAGTAAATGACACTACAATACAGTGCTGGGCTCACAGCTCCGGAAATGCTCACAGGCTCCGGAAATGCTCAGTCACCTTCTCTGTTAGTCACCTTGTTCCATCACGCAGCATTTTTTCCTCTTGCATCACCACTACTTACTCTAAACTGGATTTTACCCTGAGGAGGGTAAACTTTTTCCCCTCTTCCTACAAGTACCCCCAGAAGCTTCCTACAAGCATGCCCCGGACTTTCCTAATTGCAGGTCACCTGCCCAATTTCTGCCACCAGCGCCTGCCTCCTCCATTGTTATTTATTTAATATTTTTTCAAATTAACTTTTTAATACTTAAATGCATTTAAAGAAAACTTCACATCACTATTATAAGCAAATATCGAATAGATCTTTAAATACAATGTCTATGAACCACCTAAAATCCTCATGTGTGCTCTCAAACACATCCATGTTATACTTGGGGAATACTGGTCTGCTCCTTTGCCCTTTAAAGTGTGGTCTCTGGACCGCAGCCTCAGCATGCCTGAGAATTGTTAGAAATACAGGATCTCAGACCTCATCCCATACCTCCTGAATGAGAATCTGCATTTTTAGAAGATCCCCAGTGATGGACATACTTTTTTGGGGGGAATTTATTACTTTTTTTTATTGAAGTGACATTCATATGTACACTTTTAAGGTTTGAGAAGTAGTGGTCTAGGGGATCTTTAAAATTCCTTCCAACTCTGGTGTGTGCCTATAGCCTGGTGACTTGTAATTCTGGAGCAGGAGGATAGCTTGAACCTAGGAGTCTGAGGCCAGACTGGGCAACATAGCAAGACCCTGTCTCTCAAAAAAAATTATTCTAGCTCTGACAACAAATGTCAACTATTGATATTACACTCTCTCTTTCTGAAGTCCAGGTCCATATTTCCAACTGACATATTCTACTTCAGGCCTAAACCTTGCCTTTTCCCCACCTCCTCATCCTTGTAACCTTAGAGGCATTCACCATTAAATCCTTCCTCCCTGTTCCCTGACGTCAGTTCTTGCCAAGGATGCCCAGCCCTGTCTCCATCAGCCTCTTTCTGTCCATTCCTATAGCTCCAATTGCATTTCCAGTCCCTTATGTCTTAGTGCCTGAGCTGTCACCCTCTCCTTCATTCTCTTTCCTCCAACTCTTGACAGCTCTGTTTTTTTATTATTATTATTATTTTTATTATACTTTAAGTTCTAGGGTACATGTGCACAATGTGCAGGTTTGTTACATCTGTATACATGTGCCATGTTGGTGTGCTGCACCCATTAACTCGTCATTTACATTAGGTATATCTCCTAATGCTATCCCTCCCCCTTCCCCC
>NW_012104732.1:2251469-2255734 GCF_000951045.1 Mandrillus leucophaeus | reverse complement strand
AGATGGGGTTTTGGTGTGGCTGTCCTTTCTGTTTGTTAGTTTTCCTTCTAACAGTCACGACCCTCAGCTGCAGGTCTGCTGGAGTTTGCTCGAGGTCCACTCCAGACCCTGTTTGCCTGGGTATCAGCAGCGGAGGCTGCAGAAGAGTGAATATTGCTGAACAGCAAATGTTGCTGTTTGATTGTTCCTCTGGAAGCTTCATCTCAGAGGGGTAGCCGGCCATGTGAGGTGTGAGGTGTCAGTCTGCCTCTAGTGGGAGGTGTCTCCCAGTTAGGCTACTCAGGGGTCAGGGACTCACTTGAGCAGGGAGTCTTTCCATTCTCAGATCTCAAAGTCTGTGCTGGGAGAACCACTACTCTCTTCAAAGCTGTCAGACCGGGACATTTAAATCTGCAGAGGTTCTGCTGCCTTTTGTTTGGCTATGCCCTGTCTCCAGAGATGGAGTCTACAGAGGCAGGCAGGCCTCCCTGAGCTGCAGTGGGCTCCACTCAGTTCGAGCTTCCTGGCCGCTTTGTTTACCTACTCAAGCCTCAGCAATGGCGGGCGCCCCTCCCCCAGCCTCACTGTTGCCTTGCAGTTAGATCTCAGACTGCTGTGCTAGCAATGAGGGAGGCTCCATGGGCATGGGACCCTCTTAGCCAGGCACAGGATATAATCTCGTTTGCTAAGACCCTTGGTAAAGCATAGTATTAGGGTGGGAGTGACCTGATTTTCCAGGTGTTGTGTGTCACAGTTTCCCTTGGCTAGGAAAGGGAATTCCCTTCCCCCTTGCGCTTCCTGGGTGAGGTGATGCCTCACCCTGCTTCGACTCTCGCTCGCCCTGCTTCGGCTGTCACTCGGTGGACTGCCCTCACTGTCCTGCACCCACTGTCCGACACGCTCCAGTGAGATGAACCTGGTACCTCAGTTGGAAATGCAGAAATCACCCATCTTCTGTGTCACTCACACTGGGAGCTGGAGGCTGAAGCTGTTCCTATTCGGCCATCTTGGAACCGTCTCCGCCTTTTTTTTTTTTTGAGAGGCAGCGTTTCGCTCTGTCTCCCAGGCTGGAGTGCAGTGGTGGGCTCTCAGCTCACTGCAACCTCCGCCTCTTGGGTTCAAGCGATTCTCTTGCCTCAGCCTTCCAAGTAGCTGGGACTATAGGTGCCCACCACCACGCCCAGCTAATGTTTTATATTTTTAGTAGAGACGGGGTTTCACCGTGTTAGCCAGGATGGTCTCGATCTCCTGACCTCATGATCCACCCACCTTGGCCTCCCAAAGTGCTGGGATTACAGATGTGAGCCGCTGCACCTGGCCCAGACAGCTCTGTATTCTTAAGGCAGCGTTGATCATCTCAGTCCACTGCTTAGTTACCTTTAGCGATTCCCTATTATCTACCACATAGTAGCCAGGCTCCTTGGTCTGTCACTTAAGGCTCTCCACTAAGTGACTGATTGCGAGCTCTCACATGCATATACCCTGAGCTGTAGATAAGTCAGAGGAGCTATTGCTTTATGTATGCAAAGCTTTCCTGCCCCTACGTCCTTGACTAAGCTTTCTCATTTCTGAAATGCATTTTTCTCCAACCTCCCTATTTGCTATCTCCATCTCTGAAAACTCTTTAACAGCCGGAGACCCCTGTTCACCTTTCAACCCGTCCCTGAAGCCTTCTGTGGCTCCCCAGCTGCGTAGCTGTCCTTACACATCATAGCATAGTGATGACATCTGCCTTTGGCAGTTATATTAGTACAAACCTTAATTCTTCAAATCTGTGTAGCAGGTGCCACTCCCAGTGCCACAGAGTCAGTTTAATTTTCTTAACTAAGTTTCTTTTCTGAGCTCCCCTTCTGCTTGTGAATATACCATCCCATTCGCCACCCTACTCCCCTTGCCTCAGGGCAGCATCTATATTCTAGAGGATTAGGGCCAAGGCGGGATGGGATCTGGTCCTCAGGTGTCATCTGTCTATTTGCTAGAACGCACATCATCCTGTCCAGTCCTTAGTCACAGGAACTGGACAGTATGCTTCTTTGTCCCTTGTTTCCCTCTGCAAGACCTCGTTAGGTCCTGCAACTCTGCTTTTCCTGCACTGTCATCTCCCTTAGGCTCATGGGACCCTTCTTCTGCCCCACACCATGCTGGGGGCAAGGGAACTCTGCATGGTTGCCTAGCACCCCCATGCCTTCATGCAGCCCTGCCTTTCTGAGATCTTGACAGTTGCCCCAGGGATGAGTCACCTCAGCTCTCAGAGCTTAAAAACCTGTCTGGAATTTTTTGCTGTTTCCCCCTCCCTTGGAGTTCATCCTGTTTGGAGGTTCCGTGGGAGACTTTTATCTCCTGTGGGGTCAGGAAGCCTTGTTCTTATATTATCATGTATTTTCCCCCAAAGTGTTAATTACCAGAGTCCATTCCATTCCCAACAGGGTGTAGACTTTGAAGCTCAAAGGAAATTTTCTTCCTGCTTGTCATCCATTCCTTCCCTAAGGCAAGAAACACTAACTAGTCCTGCTGACTGAATAGGGCAAGGGCCATGGAAACCCAGAGAATAATTCAGCGTTAATGTTGTAACATATTCTCCTGCTCCATGATTTGTAAACGGCTTGAGGACAGGGAACTTGATTTCATTCATCTTAATATTTCCCTAGGGCAACTGAAATAGTTCCTTGCACAGAGAAGGCACTAAATACACATTTTTCAGGCATAAGAATAAATGATGGAGTACGTTTTAAATTCTGTATTTTTAGCATCTCATTCATGATTTTTCATCTCACCTATGTTAACAGCTGTCCATCTTTCAATAATGTGATGTTAAAATATGAATAGAAAAAAGTTAACCTAGTGGTTGGACTGCCTGGATAAAATCAAATAAATGGAAATAAAGATATGTAACACATTCCTTTATTTATACAGCCTATACAGCCTCTCTTACAGCCTAAGAGAAAGAAAAGGACTTTCTCTTGCAGGAGGGGTTGGGAGATAGCTGTGAATGAAAGATTCAAGCCCCCTGGCAGAGTTGTAGGGAGACAGATAATGAACCTGTGTTCAAATAAATAGGATATTTTTAGATATAGACAGGTGCTATGAAGAAATTCTTACACAGAAATGTAAAACTGCACAGAAGAAAAGGTACACGGTGCTCTGATACAGTAAAACAGAGATACCTGGGAGGAATTCTTGTGCTGAAATCTAAAAGAGGAGTAGGAGTAACCAGGCCCAGGAGACAGTGAAGGCGAGGATGAGGAGGGGCAGAGCATTTCAGGCAGAGAGAATAGCCCTGTGGCGGGAAGAACTACGTCCCTGCCCTCATGGAGCTCACAGCCAGTTGGTAGAGGGAACGTTCTCTGTGGCAACACTACCATGGCACACTAATTGGTTTGTTTAATTTCTGCCTGTTATTTCTTTAGGCGCTTGTATCTTGCTAAGTATAATTTGTGCCTTTAAAAAAAATGACAGCCTTTTCTTGGTGTATGCTGTTTTACGGAATAATGCACTCCTAGTGAGAATATCACTTGTCAGTTAAATAATTCATGAGAGTGAGATGGACAAGGCTAACACAAGTATAGTGTGTTGATTGTATTAGTCTGTTGATTGACTTAGACTTACAACCTCTGACATGGTCTTGGGAAAACTCAGTGTTTGCAGATGCCAGAGTGAGGCGGCATGGAGGGCATAGGTAAGAGTTGAGCTGTATATTAGTTAATGTAACCCTAGCTGCTACTAACATATTTTGGTGGCTTAATACATGCATGTTTATTTCGCACTAGATGTTCTAATCAGCAGGTGGTTCTCCTTTAAGCAGTGGTGCAAGCTCCCAGCTTCCTTCCATCTTATGGCTCCACCATTGTCAACATGTTTCTTCCAAGACCATGCAGAAGGGTCATGGTAGATTTTACATGAGAGGTTTTAGTGGGCCAGGCCTGGAAGTGACACTCATCACTTCTGCCCATGTATTTCTAGCCAGAACTCAGTCACATGGCCACAGCTTACTGCAAGGAAGGTGGGAAATACAGTCTAGTGAAGGGCCCAAGAAGAAGTAGAGACTGCTTTAATGAATCATAAACATCCCTTCTGCAGTTTAATCCTGACACCTCTTCTACTTGGGTTCATTTTCTTCTGTGGCCTCTGTCTAGTCCTTAAAAAATAAAGCCACGTTTGGAAAATGTGTTCATATATGGCGTAAATAAATGGCACTCCCCAAAATTGCTCATTATTTTTACTTTTCTTTCTTCTCTTCCTTCATTCTTTTTTTTTTTTTTTTTTTTTTTTTTTTTTTTTTTTTTTTT
>NW_012104732.1:2229150-2251419 GCF_000951045.1 Mandrillus leucophaeus | reverse complement strand
TTTTTTTTGAGATGGAGTCTTGCTCTGTCTCCCAGGCTGGAGTGCAGTGGCGTGATCTTGGCTCACTGCAAGCTCCGCCTCCTGGGTTCACGCCATTATCCTGCCTCAGCCTCCCGAGTAGCTGGGACTACAGGTGCCTACCACCAGGCCCGGCTGGTTTTTTTGTATTTTTAGTAGAGACGGGGTTTCACTGTGTTAGCCAGGATGGTCTCGATCTCCTGACCTGGTGATATGCCCGCCTCTGCCTCCCAGAGTGCTGGGATTATAGGCGTGAGCCACCATGCTCAGCTTCATTCATTCTTTGTTAAAGTTGAGAGTCAGGAATTTTTATTAATTTTTTTTCTGAGACGGAGTCTCACTCTGTCACCCAGGCTGGTGTGCAGTGGTACCCTCTTGGCTCACTGTAACTTCCGCCTCTTGGGTTCAGGGATTCTCCTGCCTCAGCCTCCCGAGTAGCTGGGATTACAGGCACATTCTTGTATGCCTGGCTAATTTTTGTATTTTTAGTAGAGATGTGGTTTTGCCATGTTGGCCACACTGGTCTGGAACTCCTGACAAGTGATCTGCCTGCCTCGGCCTCCCAAAGTGCTGGGATTATAGGCGTGAGTCATGGTGCCAGTGAATTTCTATTAATTTTGATTATTATTTTATATGTTTGAATATAACCAACTCACCTTTCATATATTTATAAGTCTAAAAAGTCAATGGACAATGTATAATTTGGAAACCACCATTTGGAGGGAGACCTGGGGGGGATATAGTTAGCTTTGGAGAACGTAAGGTCATTTGGTTTTAGAGGTCACCTTATCCTGATCGCAGGAAAGGAGAGGATGGAATTCAAGCTTTTTGTGACCTAAACCCTCAGTGTCTGTCTCTATCCTTAGTAACAAATGGGGAAGAGGAACAATAACAGGAGCATTTTTGAGAGCTGTTAATTTTCTGCTTGATTATACAGGGCTATGAAATATGAAAGACATTAGGGACTGTGAGTATGGTTCCCCTAAATGCCCCATTGCCCACAGGGAACCAGCCCAAGGGCTGGGTTGGCTTCAGATGACTGGACAGGTGGCTTGGTAATTAAAACCTTTCCCTTCTAACTGCAGGCCTTGTTTTGCCAGGAATCTGAGGTGAAGAAAATGTTCTGGTTATATGCCTCTACCAGCTGCTTTGAAAGCTTCCTCACAGCTGTCCTCAAACCACAGCAGACAGCCACATCTCTACTTTCAAAATCTTGGGGGCTTAGTGTTATTTGAGATGGAATAAGCAGACATGGAGGTGAGGGAAGATTTCTTCCTGAACTCAAATGTTCTGAGCCCTTTTGAAGAATCAAACAGCACAAAAGAAAGTCTGGAAAGCACGTGTTTCCTCTTTATATTAGCTGTATGCAATGGAGGCTATTATTAGTCTTTGTTTTATTGATGAGACCACTGAGGCACAGAGGATTTAAGTAACTTGATCAAGATCATGCGGTTGAGTGTCAGTTAGGACTGGAATCCAGTCTGCCTTGACCCCAAGTTCAGGCTCTGGTAATCTCCACTCTTAAGAATGCTCAAATTTTAACTCTCACTTTTTCTCCAAATACAGGCTCTACCCTCAGTTTTCCTCCATCTCAGTTCATGGCCATTCAGCCTTCCAGTTGCTCAGGCCAAACACCCTGGCATCATCTTTCAGTTATTTCTTTCTCTCATGCCCAAAGTAGAATCTATCAGAAAACCCAACTAATTGTATCTTCAGAATATATCAGGAATTTGACCACATCTCACCATTTCCAATGCTATCACCTTTACCAATGCACGTATCTCTTGCATGGGTTTCTGTAATAGTCTTTACACGGATCTGCTTTTTGCCTTACAATCCTCCAGTCTCTTCTCATCACACCAGAGAGATCCAGGTCAGTAAGCAGCTCTACTCTGCAAGATCATTGTGGAACTGAAATTCCTTCCATCCTGTTGTTCACCTTCCTTTAAGCTTCTGTGCCTACCAGTATGGTCAGAGCTGTCACAGCTCCAAGTCTACATTCAGCCCACAAAAAAAGGGAGCAAGAGAGGAAATTCTGGGAAGCAATTTCCTTTTAAGCAAGTGATGTAAATTTTGCATGCATCATTTCTACTCACATTTTACTGGCAAGTATGTGGTCACGTGGCCAACCTAGCTGCAAGGGAGTCTGTGGATGGAGCTGTATTCTCAAACCCCCACAAAGAGGAGTACTGTGCCACAGAGACCCAGAGGGTCAAGGGGTAGACCAGTTGTGGGGCTGCTCAGGAGCCAGGGTGAGTGTTGATGATAGCTGAACCTAGAGAGGAGGCAGCGGACATGGGGAGAGCCAGGCAGGTTTGGGATGTATTTTGGAGGTAGAGTTGACCCAACATAAAATGGGGTGGGCATAGAGACTGAGGAGAAGCAGGAATTAAGGATGATTCCCAACTCTTTATGCTTTGAGAGACAGGGTGGTATCATTTTCTGAGGGAGCAGTCATTGAACATACCTGTCTCTGGAGCAGCCACCGTGGACCAGTGCATGAGCTGCCCCTTCGGGGGTCCATCTTACATCACAGTGGAGGCAACCATGGAGGTTGGAATGGCCCAGAGGTAGAGTCTGAAGGGTAGTCTGCCTGATCCATCAAATGTATTTTGTCTTAAAATGCTTCAAAGGAAGAGGGGGGCAGGTCAGCCTCTTCTTGGTGCATTGATAGACCAATGTGCTGGACAGTGTGGAGGTTGAATAAAAAAAACCAGGCACCCTAGAGACCAAATTGCATGTGGTTGAAGCCCCTATTGGGTCTGAATAGCTGTTTGGGGGGTTGAGAGAAGGGAGGGGCTACTACATTTCAACACCTAGGTCAAAGGGGTCATGTTCCCAGCACCTTGATGCTCCTTGACTTTGAGGGCTCTCAAGTGTTTTTCTGTCTCTTGTTTGCCTGAGTTGGAGCATATAATAGGGAACTGTGTTTGCTATTATAGAGTAGTCAAGAGGCTGAGGGTCTGGAAGGATGGATAATAACTCACACAGCAGGGCAGTTACAAGAGGAAGTAAGGAAAAGGGGGTTGTGGTAGGCTCAGAGGTTGGACACACCTCACTTTGAGCCTGGGATGAGCCCAGCTAGTGCTATCCTCTATGAGAACGTGCCTGGAGCACTGTCAGGTTCTAAAAATGTTAGCTAGTTTGAAAATGCTGCTTGATAGTAGTTTCCAGGTCACTCAGGATTGTGCCGTGTAATTTTTTTTAACCTCTGTTTTACAATGGAGAACAGTAAGGTTAGAGAATTAGTACAAAGCACCATGGTAGGTAAGGAGAACCAGGATTTGAACCCTTGCTCATAAATACTCTGATGTTCAATTCATATCCTGGGTCTTCTGGTGTCTACAGGGTTAAATGTTGACAGGACCTGGGTAGCTCATGGTGTCCTTTAGGAAAAGAGCTCCAAGGCACGCAACTGCAGCATAGGTTTGATTCCAACTCCACCTTCACTGGCTTCTGGGACCCTGAGCCTCCAGTCACTTGTGTAGCCTCCTGGAGTCTGCTTTCTCTTCCTTAAAATGGGAAGTAACCATTTGCCTACTACCTTTGGGGACTGTTGGAAGAATTCCATGAAATGGCACCCACAAAGGCACTTGGGTGTTGGTCAACCACGGATCTCAAAGAAGTGACCAAAATGTGGACATGGGGACCCAAATGCCTGTGCTTAGGCTAAACCTGTGGATGCTGTTTGTGAGTAGGGAAATGTGGTTGGCTGTTGGAAAACCCAAGTTGTGTCCATGGTAAGAAAAAAAAAAAGGAAAAGAAAAGAAAAGAAAAAAGAACTTTAGATAAGTGCCAAGATGAAAAGTGAGGAAAAGTCTTAATTTCCCTCTGAAGATTGATGTGTTATTGAGGGGTGACCAGAACTCCTAGATCAGTGGATTTGTCTATATAGCCATGATCTCTCCTGATTGTCGTGATACCTGGGACATGTAGGAATCATCATTTTCCTTATACCATAGATGAGGCAAAGGCAGAGCTGGACCTGCAGATGCTGTGGCATCCTTAGTCTAAGACCTCCCTCGCACACTCCCTGGCTAAGGAACCTCTGTCTCGCCTGTTCCTCCAGCACTGATCAGGCTTAGGGGACTCACCTACTGGCAGCAAGACCCTGAGCCATAAACAGAATGCTAAATTATCAATGGAAGGATGGAGAAACCATGATGATTGTTCTGGGAATCTCAATTTCAAGATCCGGGAACTGAATCAATCTTAGCAAGCATGAAATCAAAGCAAGAAGCTAGGGAGCCTTTGTGGGATATTTTATCTAACCTGTCTGGATGAAGACCATTTGAGCTTCCACTTTGTCATTTATCTTGCAACAGACCAAAACTCTCCAGCCCACCAGATATAGGGCCTCCTGGGTAAGCTCTGACATGTTCTTTTACTCAGTTCTCCCTTTTCGGCATCCGCTTTTGAGTCACCAAAAACTTCTGTCACTGCAACTCCTCCTCCTCACATGGTATGATAGTTTCTGAGGCCAGACCTTCCATGCCATTAGCTGAATTGAAACCAATGTCTTCCTTTTGAGCTGAATTGAAACCAATGTCTTCCTTTTGAGTTTTTCTGAGTCCAGGAGCCTTTAGGATGTACCCTTGTCACATAAGCCGTGCACTTAGGCATCGAGGCTTATGTGGTCAATTTCTGGAGGAAAACGTTCATTCAGCTAACCACATTTCTTTTTTTTTTTTGAGACGGAGTCTCGCTCTGTCGCCCAGGCTGGAGTGCAGTGGTGTGATCTTGGCTCACTGCAAGCTCCACCTCCTGGGTTCACGCCATTCTCCTGCCTCAGCCTCCCGACTAGCTGGGACTACAGGCGCCTGCCACCACGCCCAGCTAATTTTTTGTATTTTTAGTAGAGATGGGATTTCACCGAGTTAGCCAGAATGGTCTTGATCTCCTGACCTTGTGATCTGCCCGCCTCGGCCTCCCAAGGTGCTGGGATTACAGGCATGAGCCGCTGCGCCTGACTCTAACCACATTTTTTTTACGCTGGTCCCTTTTAGCTTCTACACCAGCATGAGGCATCTTCTAATCTCCAAATTCTAGGTTACGTCCTCTTTGGGAATGCCCTCTCCTCCATACTGAATATATTTATTCCAATCCAGTGAATATTTGTTGGGGGCCTCTCATGTGTATGACACCATGGTGGCCACCGTAGGCTTAGCAAGATTAGAATATTGTTTTGGTTAAAGGGCAAAGGCTTTGGAATCAGACCTGGGTTTGCGTTCTGGCTCCATCACTTACTGGCTGAATCAAGTTACTGACTTCAGTTTCACTCTCTGTAAAACTGGGATAATAGCACTTACCTCAATAGTTTTTTTGGTGAGGATTAAGTAACAAAATGTATATGAAGTGCTTAGCTCAGTGGTCGTACTTAAGTGCTTAGTGAAAATAAGCCAAACTTAAAAATACAGACAATACTCTGCACATCCCTAAACACATGTATGGAGTTCCCTCCACGGCCGGACTTGTTCTAGGTGCTGCAGATCTGCAGTGGTGAAATCAGAGTATGTTTTTGTCCTCATCAAGCTCAAAGTCTAGTCGGGGGTGGGGGTGGTGGTGTAAATAGTAAGCAAATAGACTCACAAGTATAATGTCAAATAGCAAAAAGTGCTTTGAAGAAAAATAATATGAAGTAAGAGGACAGAATGACAGGGGTAGACGGGATGGAGGTCTTGCTTCTCATGCTTGTCCCTTAACCTAGAATCTTCGCATCTGCTGTACCCTCTTCCTGGAGGTTTCCTACTTCCCCATACCCTCAGGGATTGCTCTCACTTCTTTCAGGTGTCTGCTTCTATATCACCACCTCCAAGAGGCACACCTAATCTAAACAATTATACACAAACTCAAAATATGTAAAGAGATGCCATTCCTGCCTTTGAAGTTTATAATTCAGTAAAATTGATAAGTACACAAATGACTCCATGCTCAGATTAAGGTAATTGACTTATTTTATTTATTTATTTATTTATTTATTTATTTATTTATTTAGAGATGGAGTCTCACTGTGTCTCCCAGGCTGGAATGCAGTGCGTGATCTCGGCTCACTGCTACCTCCGCTTCCCAGATTCAAGCAATTCTCATGCCTCAGCCTCCCAAGTAGCTGGGGTTACAGGCACCTGCCACCACGCCCAGCTAATTTTTGTATTTTTAGTAGAGACAGGATTTTGCCATGTTGGCCAGGCTGCTCTCGAACTCCTGACCTCAAGCGATCTGCCTGCCTCAGCTTCCCAAAGTGCTAGGATTACAGGTGTGAGCCACCATGCCCAGCCTGTAATTGCCTTATGAGAAGTACAAATAAAATTCAGTGAAGAGAATCGGGAAATGTGATATTTTAAAACTGGTACTTAAGATGTTGCTTGGTATAAAAAGACCAGGGACTTTGAAATCAGAGCAACTGGGTTCAAATCCCATCTCTGCCCCTCACTACCTTGGGGACCTTAGGTGTCACTCAGTAACACAGATATAAGAAAGCTACTCCTAGGGGCTGCTGTGTTATGTGAGAAACATGCTAAGCCCCCAGTGCCTGTGGTAGTACCAGAGGTCGGCTCTCAATGGCACCACTTTCCATAACTCTGTATTGTTAGTTGTAGCATTTGGTTTTGGTTTTCATCAACATTCTGCTCTCACAATGTGGTATTGTCTTGGGATGGTCTATCTGGGCATCTGGCTCTGCCAGGAGAAGAAGAGTTTCTTGAGGACATGGACTGCCGTGTCCCCAGCGTGGGTGGCCATGCCTGTCATGCAGGGGGCTGTTGATCAACGATAATGGGTGCATGCCTCTAGCAGAGACACAACTGTTCTGTACGGTCAGGAACCCCAAGGGATGGTCTGTTCTATTCTCTGTCTCTGCACCTCAATACCCAAAAATTGTTTTTGACAGATGGATGTTTAGCATGTTCTTGAAGGAAGAAGAATCTGTGCCCCCTCTAGGGAAATGCACGTTGGGTTTAACCACATAATTCAAAACAGGTGAAATGATGCTGGCATGCCCACCTCTTCTAGCCTGGGTTCTGTTTTAATGCCCTAGTTTTTACAGGAATAAAAGAGTATTGATTTTTCCAGTGTAAGGGCTGTAACCAGATTTGTATTATTTTAAAATCAGATATACTTTTTAAAACATGGACATTTTTATGTTAGCTAAATCCTAGTTATCCCAGGAATGCCTAATGTCAAATAGTAGCCTTTCCTTGCATATCTCTCCTCCTGCATTTTTTAAAAAAGAGCTTTCTGTTTGTTTGTTTCTTTTTGCCTCATAGCAGCTCTGCCATTAAATACATAAGACACAAAAGAGAGACAATCTAAATAATTATCCTTAGGAAATTTTATTAAGATATGGGTGGGAAGAGGGAGCGCAGAGGCCACTGCCTCCTTGCGAGCTCAGGATGCTCGCCAATGTTGCAGTGTATCACCCCTCGCTTCTGCTCGCCCTGTAGCAAAACATAGTTTAGGGAAAAGTTCACTGTGAATTTAGAGATGACATCTGGAATCGTATGTCAAGAAGCTTGTATGTGTCGTGAAAGCTCTTCTGGTGGGCACTTCCCTACTCCTCAGGGCTCCTACCCTGGATCATAGAATGTGGACCACCGAAATACCCATGCTCTGGGGTCTCTGGCAGCCCTGTAATGCTGCAGCCACAAACCATGAGGGGCTTCTCTTCTTTTATCTTCTTTTTATTTTTTTGTCATAATCAAAACCTTGACCTGTGACAGTGAGCTGCCAGGGGACTCCATTGCCTTGGAGTCTCCCTGGCTCCCCAGGATAGAAAGCTTCATCAGAAAAGAAATGCCCACTGAAAGCTGCTGTGGCAGATGCCTCCCCTGAAAGAAACCTGAAGACCTTGAATAAAGGTGGGCCTACTCTGCTTAAAGAATGTGTGCAACATCCAGCAAACAGTAATGCATGCTCATTTTCTTTATGTGGATTGGTGTTAACAGTTGGGTCACATGCTGTGGCTTTGATGAAACCACTTGCTTCTGTCAGTTGATGGGGCATCTGCAAGAGTGGAGTTATGTTTAGTCCATCTTGGTTATGGTGGATGCTTCTGGAGTGACTTAATAGGAAAAGGGGCAAAACACTCACCCAAGCCGGGATGTGTTCCAGAGAGGGCCCCATTGTCTACAGCTCTGAAGGCTGTGTGTGATGCTGTGACTGCCTGCCCTCCCAGAGCTTCCTGCCTCCCAGGAAGAATGATCATTCCACTGTGCCTTCCCCTCTGCTGAAGGGAACTTAGCCTCCAAGGGTTTGAAAACCAGCCTCCAGGGCTAGCTCTGCTCTTCACCCATTGCTGCTTGTAAGTCAGGACCTGTGAGTGATAAACCTCCCCACCCCAGCCTTCACACCAAATGGAAAAAGATGGGCACCTTGGAGTATTCCTTTGAAAGATTTCTGATTTCTCCACCCACCACCACCTCCATCATGAAAGGTCCATTGATAGCCATCAGATTTCTGAACACACTCAGGTTTAGTGTCCCCTCCTATGCATCAGCCTTGTAGGCCTGGACACTCCTCCTTTTACTGGTGGATCCAGCCACTGGTACCTGACTCTTTTGCTCCTCACCTCCACCTCCTCCTCTTGGACTTGGTTCTGTTGTTCATCCCTGTATGGTACATTTCTATGGCCTTTCTTTCACCAGTGGCTTATTTCTCCCATTAAGATGTCCAAGTCTCACTGATCCTTAAAAGGGACCATCCCGTGGCCCCATATCCTCTCTAGCCTCCACCCCACCTTTCTTTTCCCTTTCTCACCCAAGTAGTCTATGTGAACTCTGTCCACTTAACTCTCATCCTCTACCCAACTCATTGCCCTCTGACTTCTTCCCTTACCATGCAAGGGAGCAAGGCTCCCTTTGGGACCCACAGCGCATCTCCCCAGTGCTCTGTCTCCTTTGGCTCCTCCTGTCTCTGGACCTCCCTGCTGCACCTGGCCCAGGTGGGCACTGCCTCCAGCTTCAAACTCTCCTCTCTTAGCTTTTGAGACTTCAAGCTTTCTTCTTCTGCCCCAATTCCTTTAACTATTTATTTCTCTTCTATATGAATTTCTCTTATGTTTCTAAAAACTTGATGGCCCCAGAGATACTTCCCTGACTGCTTCTCATTCTACTTCAACCCTGGGCAATGGTACCCACAGGGCTTTGGCTGTCACCTAAATGCCAGTGACTCCCAGATGCATGTCTGCAGCTCAGACCTCTTCCCCATCGGGGTGTCAGATGGAAATGTCCTCAGGGGCCAAGCAGGTAAAGAAAATAAATGAAACTGACTGTGAGTCTGGCAGACCAGAGAGCTGCTGGTTTTAGCCAAAGTGGGTGGCTGCTGCTGGGCTCCAGCCAACTCTTGATACATAGGAATTCAGGAGCAGTGTCACCAGATTTCCCAATTTTCCCACAAAAGCTAGAAATACATAATCCTGTTTGGAATCTCTCAAAGATTAAATGTTGGTTCAATTTTTTTTTTAACATCTTTCTGAACCAAAGCCCATCTGAGAACTAGATCTGACTATGGACCACTAGCCTGGGTTCATGGTTTGCACTCCACTGACTGTTCAATGTCTTTATTCCAATGCCCATGGGCACTTCAAATTGAGCCGGCCCCAGACCATCTCTTCCCCAAACCCACCTCTCCTCCCCTCCATATACCTTATCTCAGTTAGCAAACTTCCTTCTAACCTGCTCACCCAAGCTAGAAATATGGAGGACGGTGTCCTTTCCTTCCTCCTTTCCCTCCTCCTCCCACATTCACTAAATTCTACCAACATAACTTGCTACATAAATCTTAAATCTATTCTTACCTCTCCATCCCTTACCACCATTATCGTAGCTTAGGGTGCTAGCATCTGTTGCCTGGTCCAGTAGCCTTTCAAGAGTTTGAGTGATGATTCATAGCAGTCGACTCCCACCATGTGTAAATTATTCTAAGCCAGACATGTAACCTTATCCCCTGACAATGATTGGTTTTAGAATGGGGTGTGTGACCCAGTTGGGGCCAGTGAGATGGGAGGGAGGGTTTGCTGGGAAGCTTCTAGAAAAGTTTTCTTGCTAAGAAAGAGATACATAAAAGAGGCCGGGCACGGTGGCTCATGCCTATAATTCCAGCACTTTGGGAGGCCGAGGTGGGTGGATCACTTGAGGTCAGGAGTTCAAGACCAGCCTGGCCAATATGGTGAAACACCATCTCTACTAAAAATACAAAAATTAACCAGGTGTAGTGGTGTGCACTTGTAGTCCTAGTTTCTCAGGAGGCTAAGGCAGGAGGATCGCTTGAGCCCATGAGGAGGAGGTTGTAGTGAGCTGAGAGCATGCCACTGTACTCCAGCTTGGGCAATGGGAGTGAACCCTGTCTGAAAAAAAAAAAGAAAAAAAAGATACATAGAAGAGATGGCTCCCTTCTGTCTGTGGTCATCACTGTGCCTGGATGCCTGGATGTCACCCTGGGAAGTGCTGCAGCCGTCTCCTGAAGATGAGAAAAAGCAGCCTGTAGACAGAGCCAGCCACAGAGAGAAGTAGAGTGATGGGAAGGAGAGAGGGAGGGAACTTGGGTCTGTGGTGATGTTGTTGAGCCACTGAATAAGCCTTCCCTGCTGTTTGTCATCTCAGAGCTTACAGCTATACCAGATAATACGTCTCTTGATAAATTCAGCCAACTTGAGTCAGAGTTTTGTGTTTAAGGAAGCCAAAGGCATGCTGGCTGGTACCCCTGTCTCCTGCCTCCAGGCCTGTGCTCCATCACTCCACATGACATCTGATTGCCAGGGTGGTCCCTCAGGATGCTAATCTGATGGCATTGCCTCCTGCTCGTGGCTCCTGTTGCCCATAGGATAAAGCCCCAGGACCTTGGCAGAATATACAAAGGCCTCCATGACCAGGCCCCCTGCCTCCACAGCCAAACCAATTCTTACTCCTTAATGCGAACCTGATGCTCACTATAGTCTGCCCTGCTTGCAGTTCCCTACATCAGTGACACTGTTTAACTCTTTCATTCATTTGACAAATCCACACAAGTGCAGACTCTGTGCCAGGGAGCAGTTCCATGTGTGGGGATACAGAAGGGAACAATCCGGATGAAGTCCCTGCCTTCACTGATGTACTGGCTACTGCCCCAAGTCCTCTGCTGTTACCATCCCTTCTCCCTGGATTGCCTTCCCCTCTGTCTTGATCTGACAAATGCCTACTTCTTTTTTCAGTGCAGTGTTTAGCCCTTGAAATAGCTTACATACAGATTGAGTATCCTTCATCCAAAATGCTTGGGAACAGAAGCTTTTCAGATTTGGAATATTCGCCTTATACTGATTGAGCATCCCAAATACAAAAATCCAAAATCCAAAATGGTCCAATGAGCATTTTCTTTGAGCATCATGTTGGCACTCAAAAAGTTTTGGACTTTGGAGCATTTCAGATTTGGGATGCTCAACCTGTATGTGTATTTCAAGTTGTTTACCAACTTTATTTTATTTTATTTTATTTTATTTTATTTTATTTTATTTTAGGAGATGGAGTCTTGCTCTGTTGCCCAGGCTGGAGGGCAAATGGTGTGATTTCAGCTCACTGCAACCTCCACTTCCCAGGTTCAAGTGAGTCTTCCGCCTCAGACTCCCGAGTAGCTAGAATTACAGGTGTGCACCACCACATCTGGCTAATTTTTGTATTTTTAGTAGTATTTTAGTTTCACCATGTTGGTCAGGCTGGTCTCAAACTCCTGACCTCAGGTGATCCACCTGCCTCAGACTCCCAAAGTGCTAGGATTACAGGGTGAGCCACCATGCCCGGCCCAAATGTTTTATTTTTGAAAAACTTCAAACACAAAGAATCATACAATGAAATATTCATGTACCTTCACTTAGATTCGCTGATTAACATTTTGCCATATTCTTTCCTTGCTGTATGTATGTACACACACATACATACACACGTGGGCGCGCATACACGTACACACATACAGGAAAACAAATGTTTTTCAGAACTCTTTGAAAGTTACCTGTAGATATCACAACTCCTCACCCATAAATAGTTCAGCATGTGTTCCCTAAGACCAAGCATGCTCTCTGGTAGCCTGAGGCAGGAGGATCTCTTGGTCCAGGAGTCTGAGGTTGTACTGCACTGTGATCCTGTGATCGTGCCTGTGAATAGCCACTGTATTCCAGCCAGGGAATCTAAAAACAACAATGAAAATGCTCTCCTATATAACCACAATGCCATTATACTCAAGACATTTAATATCAATACAATAATATTTAATATGCAGTCTACAGTCAACTTTCCTCAATTGTCACAAATATGTTTATGGATTTTTTTTTTTCCTATCAGGATCTTCTGAACTAAGTTCTCATCTCCTTCAGGGGGCCTTCCTTGAACTCCTTCTGGCACTCAATGCCTCATGCTTCCAGAAGGCCATGTGCAGATGGCTGTCATGGTCTCAGCCTCTCTTGTTACATGAGCTCACCCCTCTTTACATTGAGTCCCATGCTGTGCTTACCTCCGTGTTCTCAGTGCCTAGTGCAGTGTGTGGCACATAGTAGGGACTCAGCACTTTTTGGTTGAGTGGATGATCAAGTAAGTGGCAGAATTAGAGACAAAACCCATGGCCTCACAGCTATTTTCTTGATTCCATATTTAACTGCTTTTTGCAGACAGTGATTATTAATAATGTAAGAGCGGAAAGTCCCATCTGCCAAATGGTGAGAAGAGAGAGGTAATCTAGAAAGATGATTGTGAACAATGGAAAGAACCAACAATTAATGATGCTCAAGGTCATGCCCTTAGAGAAGCATAACCCAGATCTCTGAGAACATCCATCCAGGCAAAACCCTGCCGTCTAACAGTTGTTGCATAGCCTCCATCGTATTTACAGGCATATCTTATAAACAGAATCCAGGACCCCTTCCAAGTGAAAGGAGTGCAAATCCCACATCTACCTAGAGCCACACTTTCTCCCAAAATGAACTTGTTAGCCCTCCAGGATGGGCTGATAATACCAGAGAAAGGTGTCCCGTAGCTGGGATGCATCATTTCTTCCCTCTTCAGTTCTACCTTTAAGTTTGGAGTTAGCTCTGATTGTTTTTTTAAGAATATAACAGCTGAAACCATAATTAGTATTTGGATCCAGGGACTCCAAATGTGAACCCAAAGAACATTTCCATTTTACTGGTGACTATTCCCTAACCAAGAAGAATGTGGACGCAGGATCAGGGTCAGCCAAGTTACTCAGAAAGAGGCTGGCCATTTGTGGGAAGTGACCACTTGCTATCTTTTTTGGAGGACTCACTTTTTCTTTCCTAACTGGCCACAGTGTGTGTTGCTTGGTCTCTTAAGACCCCTAGGTTCACGAGGAAAGTTCTTTCCAGCAACCACAGGGACCAATCTAAAGGCCAGATAACCTGTCCATCTCACACTCTGCTGTGCACAGCTCAGACACCTATTAAGATCCAGGCATTGTGGATACAAAGGGAAATAAGCCACAGCCTCTAGGAACTCATCATCTATGGGAGTAGGCAGACACACATAGTCCCACAGTTTATGGAGAATGCAGTGGGAGAGACATGCGTGGACACTACGGAAAGGGTACCAGTCCAACTTAGGGAGGGCACATCAAGGAAAGCCTGGCTGGGGAAAGTGGGCACAGGCCAGATAGGAATGAGGGAAGCAAGTTGGCGGGCTGTCTAGACCAGGGACATGGAAAAAGGCAATTATGGAAAAAGTCATCATCCTGATGAATGTGGAGACAAAGTGGACATTCACTATATGTTAAAATGATGCATGAAGACTTCCATTTTTTTTTTTTTTAAATCACATTATGCTGACACCAGAAGGCCAAAGACTGTCTCCGAGTGGACTTGGAAAATCTTTGCCTCCCTGACACCGGGTGATCCGTTAATGTTATTCCCACTAAGGGTTAAAGGTTGAAGACAAGCCCACCCCCCACAGAAAAATTCAGTGAAGGTAATTATACCACCATCTATTTAGCTGCTAAAGAATTTACCATTCAAGGAGATAGGACCCTGCCTCACCAGAGGCGTTTAACAGTCCAGCACTATCACATTACCCAGATTGTATAAAGAGTATGAATGATTTCCGCTCACAGACCTCTAATGGAGGTATCTCTTTACAAAGCCCCTACTTCAGGCCAGCTGAATGCCTCGGCAGTGCCTCCGAAATCCCGCGGTCCTAATCCCTTTAGCAACAAAGATCTGTTTCTTTGCTTAGCATGAAGTAGGCCTCAGAGGCCTGTGTGTGTCTTCGCCTGTAGGCCAGAAGCCTCCTGTTTACAATTTCCCTATTCCTGTTTTTAATGTTGTTCTGAGAGCAGTCACAAAGGGCTAGTTTTGTCCAGCAGGAACAAGGGAGCTATTAGAGTGAGAGGGAGGAAGGAAGGAAGGGGGATCGCAGGGAGGACCCCTCGAGGGATTAGCAGACACAGCTGTTCCCGAAGGGAGAGGAGCTTTAGGCTGTTTATAATTTCCGTCACATTTACATGTTTTAATATTTTATTTCCTTATTTATTTATTTATTTTTTGATCAGTTTCCTATCCACCATGCAAAGCGAGCATCTTGTGGCCATATTGACAGACTCAGAGTACCTGTTTCAAATGTTTGGGTCAGATGCTGCTTTTCCCTTCAGTGCGGCGCAGCTCTGGTGTGTCGGCCTCCAGCTTTTTCTGGGGTCACAGACCTCGCAACCACCAGGTGCCCAAGGAAATCAATCGTTGAGGGGAGTGGCTTCACTTTTTGTCCCATTTGTGTGTGTGGCTAGAATTCTCTAGCCTGAATGATTCATTTAGATCCCATAGACTACCACCTGTATTCACAGAGTCTCAGACCGGCTTTTAAGATGCATTTCATTTTTGTCTCAATGTTACATATCTAACCAGTGTGTTATAAAGGGTATTGACCACAGGTAGCGAATGTATCATATTCTATATTTCTAAAATGCCTTATGGCAATTGCTTTAAGAGAATTATCCATGATTTCATCCTAAAGCAAACAAGTTTCCATTTGTGTCTCCTTGTATTTCTTGTCTATGTACATACTTAGTGTTTGCATTTTACAATAAAACCAAAGATAGAATTTTAGTCTTAATTTTCCATAATATTATGGCATGCATATTATCCAAGAAAATTTGTTTCCAAAACAAAAAATTCCAAAAATTTCTATCTGAGAAAATTTCTCTTTTTTAAAAAACTCCTCCTCCCTCCTTGTCTTACCCTCTTCCCTGTTAGGAATATTTGCAATGGGTTGTACATCCCTCCACATCTAGCTCTGTGGTCAAATAATCATATGAAAGCCTTTTAAAATCTTGGATTGGAGGAATCATTATTTTATTAAAATGGAATTATATATTATCTATTTCTGTACATGTTTCCTCACTTAATATTCAGAGGAAAATGCCTTTAATATAATATTTTTAGGCTAACATGGTGTATGCAGGGTCACCTTGCCTGACAGCACCCTTCGGTTAAAGTTGAAGATGCCTATGTATATGGCAGGTTCATTTCTGCTCTGTTTTTCTTAAGTTTTACTTTTTCCTGGGGAAATTTAGTCAAGAAATAAATGACTTTCTCAAATGTCCAGTTGGCCCATTGCTGACCCTATGGGCTCTCATTGCTTTGGGGTAAGTTTCCGGACTTCAGCATCTTTTAGATCTGGCTGACATGCTACTACTGTTACAGAAATGTTCCTCACGATAGTCTCAAAAGTTAAGTATATGCAGTTTCCTTTTGCAGGAGCCTGGGATGTGAGCTAATCTTTAAGTGAAGGAGAGAAGGGACAGTGATTAACATTCTCCAAACTCACCGAGGGACAGCTGTTCCAAACCCTTCCTTCCTGCTCAAAGTAGTTTTCAAGAGGAACTTAAAAAAAAATTTTTTTTTTTTTTAAAGAAGAATATGGAGTTCTTCCAAGATTGCTCAATTTTTCTTTCTCTAAAGTAAAATAGTTCAAACCTCGTGCCAATCCAAATGTACTTTCTGTATTGGGCCCCACTGGAAATGTGGACCATAAGATAAGATGCACAGCTTCTGGAATACTGTTTTTCAGATCTGGCCAGAAAGAAAAGCCACAATTTCAGCTGCTTTGATTTCCCCTCATGCTTTTTTTTTTTTTTTCTTCTGAGACGGAGTCTCGCTCTGGAGTTGCCCAGGCTGGAGTGCAGTGGCCGGATCTCAGCTCACTGCAAGCTCCGCCTCCCAGGTTTACGCCATTCTCCTGCCTCAGCCTCCCGAGTAGCTGGGACTACAGGCGCGCGCCACCTCGCCCGGCTAGTTTTTTGTATTTTTTAGTAGAGACGGGGTTTCATCGTGTTAGCCAGGATGGTCTCGATCTCCTGACCTTGTGATCTACCTGTCTCGTCCTCCCAAAGTGCTGGGATTACAGGCTTGAGCCACCGCGCCTGGCCTCCCCTCATGCTTTTTAAAGAGAAATGCAGAGGATATTTCAGAGAACATGAACTTCTGTGAGTCCCTGTCATCTCACTCCCCCATTGAATAGGTTTCTTTGGCAGGATTACAGATCTGAGGTGGTGATTATTGTTTTGGTGATAACATGCATTTTGAGGGGACCACTTTCGATGAAAAAACTTGTTTTTTTTTTGAGATGGAGTTTTGCTCTTGTCACCCAGGCTGGAGTGTAGTGACACGATCTCAGCTCACTGCAACCTCCGCCTCCTGGGTTCAAGTGATTCTCCTTCCTCAGCCTCCCGAGTAGCTGGGATTACAGGCATGCGCCACCATGCCCTGCTAATTTTTGTATTTTTAGTAGAGACGGGGTTTCACTATGTTGGTCAGGCTAGTCTCGAACTCCTGACCTCAGGTGATCCACCTGCCTTGGCCTCCCAAAGCATTGAGATTACAGGCATGAGCTGCTGCCACCAGTGAAAAAAACGTTTTAAAGATGTCTTTGCATTCCAAGTTTAAATCAAAGGTTCTGTGAATTTTACTAAAAGCTTTTATTAAAAAACCTAGAATTACCCAATATACAATAGCCTTTAGGTTTTGAATGTGACGATTTCATTAGCCCATGCCAAGGAATTGCCCTTGACAGAGGAACTGTCTTCCTTCATCTGAAAATGGGGATTCTTTGATGCAAAGTGGTGCACATATGGGGCCATGATATAGGGCAGGATCTCTGTGTAGCCATCCAAGGCAACAAAATCAATGCTGACCATCAGTGGGTGGCAGACACCACAGTGCCAGCATCTTATATTCATCAAGACTATGTTAATGAAAATGCAGATGAGAGAATGCATCAGACCCTTTTCTAGCTTTAGAAAGTGTGTGTCAATTTAACTAACTCCATATAAATGATCAAATTATAGGTGAAGAAAAAAGAAGATGAAATTTGTCCCTTTTCCTTTTGCCCAATATACAATCTAAAAAAATTAACCAAAAGGGCAAAAAGGAAACTTGATAACATATTAATTTTTTTCAAAATTGATTTATTGATTTTTTTTTTTTTTTTTGAGACACATTCACTCTGTAGCCCAGGATGGAGGCACAGTCATGGCTGACTGTAGCCCTGACCTCTTGGGCTCAAGCAGTCCTCCTGCCTCAGTTTCCCTAGCGACTGAGACCACAGGCTCCTGCCACCACACCTGGCTAATTTTTAAATTTTCTGTAGAGATGGGGTTGCACGGTGTTGCCCAGGATGGTCTCGAGTGATCCTCACACCTTGGCCTCCCAAAGTACTGGGATTATAGGCATAAGCTACCATGCTGAGCCAGGATTTATTTATCTTTTACAGTAAAAACTGCCTTTTCAAGAAAATAATAAAAAACATAATACAGAGTCAAGGAGAGTAAAAACAAAAGTCAACCCCCCCCAAATTATATTCCCCAGTAACTACTATTTATGTGAGGTGTTAAAATTAAGAACAAGTACAAACATGCTCTTGTAGCCTAAGTAAAGACTAGCTCTAAATGATGCCAATTCAATCCATTGAAAATGAAAAAATTCATCCTGAAACAATTTATTTTTTCATGTGGTTGTCCAGACAGGAGGGAACAAAGAAGAGTATTGGGATGGGGGCAGGAGGATGTAGGGAGGGCTGAGCTTCCAGGAACACTGCTTTACAGAGGAGTTCTGGGTTTTTTTTTGTTTTTGTTTTTGTTTTTTGAGATGGAGTCTCACTCAGTCGCCCAGGCTGGAGTGCAGTGGCGCAATCTCAGTTCACTGCAAACTCCGCCTCCCAGGTTCAAGAAATTCTCCTGCCTCAGTCTCCCGAGTAGCTGGGACAACAAGCGCCCACCACCACACCGACTAACCATGCCTGGCTAATTTTTGTATTTTTAGTAGAGACAGGGTTTCACCATATTGGCCAGGTTGGTCTCGAACTCCTGACCTTGTGATCTGCCCACCTTGTGCCTCCCAAAGTGCTGGGATTATGGACATGAGCCACTACACCCAGCTGTCAGAGAAGTTCTTCTTTTATCTGCCTTGTATCTTCATATTCTGCCCAAAACTGTGTGTGTTTGAAGGGGGTGGGAGAGAGGTAGAAGGGAAGCATTCTGTTACTACTAAAAACTATTTGAAAATAACAGTTTTATCTAGAGGACAACTCATCCTTCTGTAGCTTTTTAAAAATGTGCATTACTTTGTTTTTTTGTTTTTTGTGTGTTTTTTTTGAGACAGAGTCTTGCTCTGTCATCCAGGCTGGAGTGTAAGGGCGTGATCTCAGCTCACTGCAAGCTCTGCCTCCTGGGTTCAGGCCATTCTCCTGCCTCAGCCTCCCGAGTAGCTGGGACTACAGGTGCCCACCACCAGGCCTGGCTAATTTTTTGTATTTTTAGTAGAGACGGGGTTTTATGGTGTTAGCCAGGATGGTCTCAATCTCCTGACTTTATGATCTGCCTGCTTTGGCCTCCCAAAGTGCTGGGATTACAGGCATGAGCCACTGCGTCCGGCCTGGTTTTTTTTTTTTTTTTTTTTTTAGACAGTGCCTTGCTCTAGTGCCTCGCACTGGCACCCAGTGGCATGATCTTGGCTCACTGCAACCTCCGTCTCCTGGGTTGAAGCAATCTCCTGCTTCAGCCTCCTGAGTAACTAGGATTACAGGTGCACACCACCATGCCCGACTAATTTTTGTATTTTTAGTAGAGATAAGGTTTCACCATGTCAAGGCTGGTCTCAAACCCCTGACCTCAGGTGATCTGCCCACTTTGGCCTCCCAAAGTGCTGGGACTACATGTGTGAGCCACCACACTTGACCTGCTGCGCTACTTTTAATGCTGCTTCGACTAATCGTGTTTGGGCCTTATGTGGGCAAAGTCACAGTTACGGCTATGGATGGATTTGTTAAAAGGTACATGCCTCAGAATCATCCAGATCTCAAATCTTCCAGGGGTTGAAAGTGATTGGAAATGTTTTCTCATGTTGAGTATTAAGAGAAAAAAACAAGCTCCAAATGCCCTACCATCTCTCTGTATTACAAATTGCCCAGAGCTATGAGAATAGTTTTCTGTAGGAAAAATCATGGTGGCTTATCCACATAAAATGTGAACTTACAGTTGCTGACAAACGCTACTAGACCACAATCATGGTCCACCAAATTACATTTGTGGAGTGAGAGAATCAGATGTCTTCCTTCCTATTATTGATTGTTCCCCGTGTCTCATTCTGATAAAACATTCTTTCCTTGAATTTTGACCAGTGACATGGTGCAGAATTAGATCCACATGTGCTGATTTTTCCATTCTATTTTTTCCCTTGGAGTCTGAAGAAAGTCAGTCCTGGAATGCATGCATCAACCCTTTAGAGAATCTTTTTTATGAACAAATATTCTAGCCTTTGTAACTACAAGTGCTGAAGTTACAGTACAATATCCATTATAATCCCTATTTTCATTTGCTTCTAACTTTCCAGTAAGGTATCCTTTGGGTTGAAACTTTCCATGCTTCATTTCATCTCAAAGGTGAATTTATTTTGGAAAGTTCACACTAATTTAATTCAGGGACTTGGAAGGGATGTGAGAGTAAAAATATACCTTCTTCTGCTCTACAAACAAATGTGAGACTTCAGTCATAGATAACTTCAGAGTAGCCAAGCAGTGGAACAATAAACAGGTCTCCGAAAATCTGTTGAAGTAAAGCAGGTTGAAGTGATTAACCACAGATTTCTTGTACGCACTGAACAGCCTGGAGTGCCTTGAGGCTCTCGGTCTCTTCTGAAGGACCGTGGACAAAATGGGGAATCTGGGGGCCTGGATGGGAAAGATGAGAGATTTAATTTGGGTCAGGGCAAACTACCGTATGGTCCACAGAGTTTTAAAACACATTGATTATTGTCAAAGGCTCTTCTTTTAAAAGAGGAGCTAATTGAAATGCCATAGAGACTAAGTTACCCAAGCCTGTAACATGATGTCTATGAATATAAGGCTAGGGTCCCTAGGACACTGAAATAGAATGGTCTAGAACAAGATTTCTCAACTTCAGCACTATTGACATTTTGAGCCAGATAATTGTTTGTTGGAGGTGGTGGAAGTGGCAGCAGTGGCAGTGGTGGCAATTGTGTTGGTTGTGATGGTGGCGGCAGTGGTGGCAGCGGTGGTGACTGTGTTGGTTGTGGTGATGGTGGTGGCAGTGGTGGCAGCGGCGGCGATTATGTTGGTTGTGGTGATGGTGGTGGCATTGGCAGCATTGGCGATTGTGTTGGTTGTGGTGATGGTGGCGGCAGTGGCAGCATTGGCAGTTGTGTTGGTTGTGGTGATGGTGGTGGCAGTGGCGGCGGTGGCGATTGTGTTTGTTGTGGTGATGGTGGTGGCAGTGGCGGCGGTGGCGATTGTATTGGTTGTGGTGATGGTGGTGGCAGTGGCGGCGGTGGCGATTGTGTTGGTTGTGGTGATGGTGGTGGCAGTGGCGGCGGTGGCGATTGTGTTGGTTGTGGTGATGGTGGTGGCAGTGGCGGTGGTGGCAATTGTGTTGTGATGGTGGTGGCAGTGGCGGCGGTGGCAATTGTGTTGGTTGTGATAATGGTGGTGGCAGTGGTGGCATTGGCGATTGTGTTGGTTGTGGTGATGGTGGTGGCAGTGGCAGTGGCGGCGATTGTGTTGGTTGTGGTGATGGTGATGGTGGTGGCAGTGGCGGCGGTGAAGATTGTGTTGGTTGTGTTGGTGGTGGCAGTGGCGGTGGCGATTGTGTTGGTTGTGGTGATGGGGTGATGGTAGTGGCAGTGGCAGCGGCGGTGGTGATTGTGTACTGTTGGAGGTCTGGTAGCATCCTTGGTCTCTACCTGCTATATGCCAGTAGCAGTACTCCCCCTCAACCCCCTAGCTCAAGTCATTGGGGGGTAGGAATAGCCCCCAGCTAAAAACAGATAGTAAAACTTAGAGTTTAAACCCATCTGAGCAAGGCATTTACAATAGAATGGAATCCATATGGTGGAAAACCTGACTTTTTTTTTTTTCTTTTCTTTTTCTTTTTCTTTTTCTTTCTTTTTTTTTTTTGAGAGAGTCTGGCTCTGTCACCCATGCTGGAGTGCAGTGGCATGATCTTGGCTCACTGCAACCTCTGCCTCTTAGGCTCACCATGTTGGTCAGGCTGGTCTTGAACTCCTGACCTCAAGTGATTCACCCGCCTTGGCCTCCCCCAGTATTGGGATTACAGGCATGAGCCACTGTGCCCGGCCGAAAACCTGACATTTCTAATAAAGGCTTCTTAAAAAGTAGAATCAACATTGCAAAGAAGTGGCCCTCCCATCCAAAACGCGTCCTCCCCTGAGTTACACCTGGCACAAAGCAGATTCAAGCAGGTTTCAGACTCTAGAGCCCAGTCTCTTAGCCTCTGTGCCATTACACTCTGCCCATACAACTGTATAAAGCCTTCCTTACCATTAATAAAAGGAAAAGTTTAAAAATATGTCTTTAGAAACTCAACAAATACTTATTAAATATGATAGGGCCCCACACTATACATTGTGTAAGACAGTGATGATCACAATGTAATCCCTCCCCACAGTTGTGGCCCAAAGTCAGAAGACTTAGATCATAACAGAACAGTGCAAAATGTGAAATGTACCTAAAACAAAAGTACAATCCAAGGACAACTGAAGTAAAAAGACTGTAGAGAACTTTTAACCTGGAGTAGGAGAAAATCAAACATGCAAATCCCCTGGAGAGACTAACACTGTCCTGCCTCCTGTGAGACCACACTGTGTGGCAGGCACCGTGCTAGGCACAAGGGATAACACAGTCTAATGAGGGTGACAGATGTGAAGCAGATGATCACACAGATTTCGGTGAGAGGTGCTAAATTTGAAAGGGACATGGTATG
>NW_012104732.1:2193086-2228333 GCF_000951045.1 Mandrillus leucophaeus | reverse complement strand
CCTCAGCCTCCCAAATAGCTGGGTTTATAGGCATGCACTACCACACCTGGCTACTTTTAGTATTGTTAGTAGAGAAGGGGTTCCATCATGTTAGCCAGGCTGGTCTTGAACTCCTGACCTCAAGTAATCCACCTGCCTCGGCTTCCCAAAGTGCTGGGATTACAGGCTTGAGCCACCACGCCTGGCCTGAACTAACTTTAGATGAGTGGTCAGGGACGTGATGGCTGACCTGAGTGCTGAAGGTTGAGTAGGCATTTGCCAGGTGAAATAAGTAGGTATATACATGAATGTGTGTGTGTGCATTGTGGGAGTGGGAAGAATTAGGATATTTGAGTTAGAGAAATCAGCATGTGCCAAGGTCCTGAGGTTTAAGAGAACATAGGGCAGAGAGGCAATGGGAAACCAGTGAGACCAAGGCAGCGAAAATGAGTAGGGCCCAGAGCCCGTAGGGCTATATACGCTATGGTAACTATGTTAGTCTTTATTGAAATGGCAGTGGGACATCATTAAAGCATTTCAGGGAGATGAGTGACATCATCTGATTTGAGTTTTCAAAAGATCCTTCTGACCACAGTGCGGAGAATGGATTAAAATGGGCCAGAGTGGGTTGGGGCCTATGTGGTTGTTCAGATGAGAAACCATGTAGCACAGAGGCCCATGCACATGTTTGCTTTTGTTCTTTTTCATGGAAAGATCTTGCCTTTTTATAAGAAAAAAAAAAAAAATGGGAAAACTCCAATGGAGTCCTCTGTTGAGCTGGGTGGTTCCACACTTCTGTCCCAGCTTCTGGCAGGTGCTGACAATCCTTGGGATTTCTTGGCTGGTGGATAACATCACTCTGAGCTCTGCTTCTGTTTGCACACACTGTTCTCTCTGTGTGTAGTTGTATCTGTCCCTTTTCTTTCTTTCTTTTTTTTTTTTTGAGATAGAGTCTCGCTCTGTCTGGCCCAGGCTGGAGTGCAGTGGTGCGAATCTTGGCTCACTGGGGTTTCTGCCTCCTGGGTGGCATCTCCCACCACATCTGGCTAATTTTGTATTTTTAGTAGAGACAGGGTTTCACCATGTTGGCCAGGCTGGTCTCGAACTCCTGACCTCAGGTGATCCACCCGCCTCGGCCTCCCAAAGTGCTGGGATTACAGGTGTGAGCCACTGTGCCTGGCCTTTCTGTCTCTTTTCTTAAAGGACACAGGTTGCTGGAGTTAGGGCCCACTCCAATCCAGTGTAACTTCATTTAATTTAACAAATTACATCTGCAAGACCCTATTTCCAGGTAAGGTCATATGCTGAGGTTTCTGGTGGATATAAATTTTGGGGACAATGATTCAACTTAGTACACAGCCCATCCTGACAGTGTCAGGACATTGGGTATAGACTTATTTCAACCACAAGAGATCTGCAAAGAACTCCATTCAAGAAAAGCATCCTGAAGTTAACATCATCAACTGGAACTGAGTGGCCTCTCTCTAGACAGGCAGGGACCCTCTGGTTGTCATCAAGCCTGCTTTGATCATTTATATTATCTGGCTGGCTCCCATAGACATTTGAGTTTGTGACCCCAGGTTTACAGTGAAAGTGAGCAATATTATAATGTGGGAACAACTGGAGGCTGCTAGGGAGTGGCGAATTTAGTAAAGTTGCGGAATGGGTGACTGGCTGTATTTGAAGGCTGTAGTGGAGTTGTTCTGGCGACTTAATCTCTGGAAGACCACAGATGATGTCTATTGTATCCTCATGCACCAGCTATGACCTTGGAAACAGGCCATCCTGACAGCATGTCAAGGAAGTTGTTATAGGGAATTATTTCAGCCAGAAGAGATCTCTGCAAAGCAATCTGTTCCAGCCTACTGTGTCATGGAGTAGTCCCCATGTCCCCAATTTTTTTTTGCTGGAAATGCAGCGGCAGCCAGCGTGAAGCCTACACCTGTCATGAGCTAATGTTTGATTCCTGCCAAAGTTTGCTCTTGGGTTCCATTACCGGGGTAGAGAGACCTTCCAGGGAAGCTTGTTAATGTTTAACCCTTTACCCACACATTCTGTCTGTCTCCCGGAGAAACCTACCACTTGCCAAACCACTACCATGCCCTTTGGAATTTTGCTTTTGCTTTTTAACATGTTTTGGTTTTGCAAGCAGACTAGAGAAAGGAAAATTAATAGAAACTGGGCTTCACATGCAAGGTAAATAGGCCTTTTTGAAAAATCAAGGAAGAGTGAAGCTCATCCTTGGCCAGGAGAATATTCAGTGGCAGAAATGATATAAAGCCTGAGATAGGAAGCAAACCTGTTAGTGTTAAATGTCTCCTTGCTCTCCAGCTGCAGCCTGAGCAGGACCTATGGATGCGTGGTTGGGAGGTTAGCGAATCCAAGCCACAGAATAACAACCCTATTGCTGTGTCTAGCAAGGGGCAGGAAGTCTTTTTCAGACAGAGATTTGCATTTCACTGTGTATGTCCCTACCATGAGAGTTGGGGGTGGTCTTAGTGGGGAAGACCCCTCCACATTCATAGCCTTTGTAGACTTGGGAATGCTCCATCAGGTCAGGGTTGGAGTCAATGAAGTGTAGTTAAGTGGTACAGAGGCTAATGGTTATGTTAATATTTGTCAAGGAATTTCCGAGTGCCTGGGAGAATGAGAGGTCTGGGGCTCAGGCTAAGAGGTGGGAAAGCAGAATGGCGGTGGAAAAGCACTTGGAACTAAGACATGAATTATGTGGAGTATTAGGGAATGAAGAAACTCTGGAGTAGGAGGCTCTGTGTTGAGGGAAGAGATGTTTCCAGAACTGGGCCTGCACGTTGTAGGCCCTCAGGATATATTTGTTGAATGAGGAGTGAATGATGAATAGAGAAATTGTCAGCTGTCAAGTTGAGGTTCCTGGAGCGGGGAAGAGTTACTGTGTTTTATTTTGTTTCTTTTATGTATGTTGGGAGAAAAGTCCCATTGCTAGGAAAGACATATCCAATTTATTTAAACATCTTAAAATTATTTCTAATTGTATAAGTGATACATAAATACATTGTTCTTATAAACAAAATCAGAAAATGTCGAGTAAGACTGAGGTCCTTTGCTACTAGCCAGAATCCCAGGGCCCTTTCCCCATACTCTCCAGAGAATCTGAGGTTTTTCATTTGTATCTAGCCTTGCAGACCTTGATGAGCCTTTACAAGTATATTCATGGCTATTTAAACATATTATTTTGTTTATTGGTGAGAAATGATTAAATCATATGGTAAGTAGTAGTCTGCCACTTGCTTTGGTCACTCAACAGAAGTGACCTAGATCCCTCTCCATATTAGTCCCTGTATATCTTCCTCATTCTAACTGCAGCATAAATGTTCCTTGGATTGACTCTAGAGGTTGAGTATCCCTTATCTGAAATGTTTGGGAACAGAAGTGTTTTGGATTTGAGATGTTGTATTATTTGCATTGTACTTACCAGTTCAGCATCCTAAATCTGAAATCCAAGACGCTTCAGTGAGCATTTTCTTTGAGCATCTTGTCAGTGTTCAAAAACTTTTGGATTTTAGAGCATTTTGGATTTCAGATTTTCAGATTAGGGGTGCTCAACCTGTACCAGTTTGTAGAGCCATCCCCTATGGATGGGCATTTAGATTGTTTCCAGCTTTATGCCATGACAAATAATGGTATGAAGAACATCCCCATACATGCCTCCTTGGCAGGTACATGAATTTAATTTCATTAATTACTCATCGGAGGTAAGGCTGGCATCCTGAGATGCCTGGCACCCCCTAATAAAATAGTTTTAAACTTTGACAATGGATGTTACAGAGAAGGGGTGAAAGAAGAGAAGTGACAAGAAAAAGATGGCTACCTCAAGACCAGGATCTTTAGAGAAAAATAATCTGACCTGCCTGCCAGGGTTCTCTAGGTGACATGTGCAACATAGCCGTTTGCTTGTATGTGCTTGTATGTATCTGTATTTGTATGGGGAAGTTGTGTGTGTGTGTTTGTATGCATGCTGTGGTCTGAATGCGTCCCCCCAAATTCATGTTTAAACTTAATCCCCAATGCAACAGTATTAAGAGGTGGGGCCTTTAGGAGGTGATTAGATCATCAGACCTCGTGAATGGATTAGTGCCTTATAAAAGGCTTGAGGGGATGAGCTCACCCCTTTATCCCTTCTGCCATGTGAGCACACAGAGTTTGTCCCCTCTGGAGGATGCAGCAAGATGGCACCATCTTGGAAGCAGAGAGCAGCCCTCTCTAGACACTAAACCTGCTGGTGCCTTGATCTTGGGCTTCCCAGCCTCCAGAACTGGGAAAAATACATTTATATTGTAAATTACATAGTGTATGATTTTTTATTTTTTATAACAACACAAATGGAATAAGACAAAATATAACCAGCAAACGCAAATGTACTTGTTTGTTATCACTACATATGTTGTCAGGGATGTTCTGGTCATAAGCAGGGGAAGTTCCTGATGGCCTTTGACACTTTCATTTGATATGGGATTGGTTTTCCATTCCATCGGGGCAGAGGTTGGAGCTGCCATCGATAGGATCTAACCCACTCACTCTACTGAATGAGGAAGACTAATTCTGTTGTAGATACAGTAGGAGTAAGGTCTCTTTGGTGATCTCTCATCAGCCTAAGGCATTCCGATTTTCTATATAGTTTCCCAAATTGTCTTAGCCTCTTTGGTGGCCTGTGCAGCCCAACAATTCGGCAAATCATTTGTGGATCAGGTTAATAATCTCATCACTAACATCCTCATAATCTTTAAAGCCTTCTGTATTATCCCTGTAGATAACAAGTGGGTGTATTGCCATTACTTTTGTGTGTGTGTGCTAAACTGCATAGCCCTGATCTGGGGAGCTTGGTGCTAAAGAAACAGGGTAAAGAGGTTATTGGCAATGGCAATATTTTCTTTTCACTAGGTCTTTCAAAAGATTAGCATAACTGGCTCACGCCTGTAATCCCAGCACTTTGGGAGGCCAAGGCAGGTGGATCACGAGGTCAGGAGATCAAGACCATCCTAGCTAACATGGCGAAACCCCATCTGTACTAAAAATACAAAAATTAGCCAGGCGTGGTGGTGGGTGCCTGTAGTTCCAGCTACTTAGGAGGCTGAGGCAGGAGAATCGTTGGAACCCGGGAGGTGGAGGTTGCAGTGAGCTGAGACTGCGCCATTGCACTCCAGCCTGGGTGACAGAGCGAGACTCTGTTTCAAAAAAAAAAAAAAATTAGCACAAGTGCAGATTTGGCTGTTTTATTATTAATGAAAATTCTTCAATGATCACTTCTAACCATACCATTTAGACATCCTCAAAGATGACGCCAAAGAACATGTTATCAGCTTTTCCATCTTTAGTCATCTTTGACGTACTTCTCTTAAGCAACACAGTTTACTGCAACAAAACTTTGAATTCCAGAGGAACCCTTTAATACCCCTCCATATTTTTATCTGCCTTTCATATTCCTGTCCAGGTCCAGGAACCTTCAATGAGAGGCCTGCTCAGCATTGTCACTAAATAAATCAGTGTTTTTTTCCATTGGGATTCAATGAATCATCTATCTATGCACTTGTAAATTTCTTACCTCGTATGCTGAAATCTCCCCAAATTATGAAAAAATATTTATACCATGGAGTCTGGCTTGACTTAGCTATGTAGGAAGGTGAAGCTTTCAAATCTTTTTATATGTTTTCCTTTGTTGCACCTCAAGGCACCCTTGGTAAATCACTCTGTGCTGGTTAATATGAGGCTGTAGAGTTAAAGTCATCAGTTTGAAGTCTGGCTCCACCACTTACCAGCTCAGTTTGTCATTAAAAATTTTAAACAACAGGTTTATCACCTGTAAAATGCTAATAATGATAGTGTCTACATTGTAAGTATATTGTGAGGATTAATGAAACAATATGTATAAAATATGCCAGGCACATGGTAAAAGCTAAAATAGGAGGATGAGAATGATGAAGATTCCCTTATTGAGTGTTGTGGGGAAATCACCAAACAGGAAACTGAAAGTGGAGGTTGGAGGCAGGCATAGTGTGATGGTTAATATTGAGTGTCAACTTGATTGGATTGAAGGGTGCGAAGTATTGATCCAGGGTGTGTCTGTGAGGGTGGTGCCAAAGGAGATTAACATTTGAGTCAATAGACTGGGAAAGATAGACCCACCCTCAATCTGGGTGGGCACAATCTAATCAGCTGCCAGCGCGGCCAAAATAAAAAACAGGCAGCAGAACATGGAAAGACTAGACTGGCTGAGTCTTCTGGCCTCCATTTTTCTCCTGTGGTGGATCCTTCCTGCCCTCAAACATTGGACTCCAAGTTCTTCAACTTTGGGACTTTTGGACCTTTGACCAAAGAAATCACTTTACATCAATCAAGAGAATAGAAAGAGGGTGAAAATGTCTTCCTGAAAAAGGCATTTCTCCAGCCCACCCTACCCTGGCCCAAATATTTGATGACTCTCAGAGCCAACGTAATCTATTGGTAGATTTCAAGTCAACCTGATGTGGTCCACGGTGAGCAGTACTGGGGTTGAGTGATTTCCTGTCTCTTTTTCCATTTTCATCTTCAGCCTTGGCACAAGCACCTGAAAACCCATGGAAACTATTGTACTGTGCTAATGCTTTTCAAAATTTTTGAGTTTTTTGTTTGTTTGTTTTCTTGATTCAACGTCCTAATCTTGTAGGCAGAGTCTGGAGGTGGAGGTACAGACACATATTGAATACCACCGTGGGACACAGTTTGAAGACCAGTGTGATAGGTTGCTGTAACCCAAATCCAAATGATCGGAAATACGATAACAGCTGACTGCAGGACCAAAGGGTTCTATCCCAAGGTGGACTTGCTGTACAACTTGACTGATGGCATGCACAGTTTTCCACCTCATAGAAAATAAGTTGTGTCTTGCCAAGCAGTGGAATTTGTTAATGATTATCAGACAGAGTTTCTTTCTGGTGCATTCCCCCCTTAAGGTGGGTCAGCAGAGCTGAAACCACATTGTTGGCCTCTCCCAAACCTTCATTGGTGGGGACTGTGTGCTTCCCTTTTCTTTGGAGATCTTTTCCCCTGTTTATCTGGAGAGCTAAAATACATGCAAAACTGGCACAAGGAATCTGTTTCATTCTCCTTTGAAAGCTTCTGGTGATTGAAAAGATGCAGGAAAGGAGGATGGTGAAGGGTCAAGGATGCTGTTGTGGAAGAGAGAAACAGACCGTGAACCTGGGAAAGGACAGTGAAGGAATCCTGAACCGTGCAATGCTGGAGGAGAGCAGGAGGAAGGGTCCTGCTCTCTTTCCTACTGGGATGTCACAGAAAGATGAAAATCAACTGGGAAACCTCAGGAAGGAGTTCTCCTTCAGAGAAGGAAATTGCTTCTCAGCTCATTGAGGCAATGATAAAGTACATCGGTGCCTATTCAAAACATAGCTGAATTTCTAGTCTGCATTGCCTGAAGCCAGTTATTAGGGGCAGTAGGTGGTCCAGAACGTAATTCAGAGCCACCATGTTTACTTTTACATGGAATATGTTAATATAATGTGAAGAAAGGATGAACGAAATCATCTTATGACCATCTGAAAGCTATTGCTGCTTCTCTCTGCCTGTGGTCCCCTTTGAGTGAATTGTAATCGTGGCGAGCTCAGGAGAAACCCCTATCCATGTGGGGGAAGTCCCTGGCCCGATGGTGCATCTCTCCTGCCAGTAGTTAACTTACCATTCAGGTGGTTACACCGTTGGCATAGAGTCAAGCAGATAGCTTTCTTATTCCCATTGAGTGAGGATGGCTACGCTCTATATGTCACAATCAGATAACTCAATCAGGACAATGGATGGAACAAAGAATTATTGACAAACTTAATACATGTGTTTACATATTCTTCCCAAAAGAAATAGCCTATGAGAGTGACTAGGTTCTGCTTGTGATCATTAGTGTATAGTTAATTTCCTCAAATATATTTATCTTAGAAGTTCTACATTTCATAAACACATCTTTTTATGAAGCGATGTGAGTGTTTAGCGTTACAAGAACATCTTTACATATGTGAGTGTTTCTTGCTATAGCCATTTTCAGTGTGAGCTGTATCTTGTGTATCTTTCACGTAGAACACAGTGCCTGAGGTGAAAATTGTATTGGATGGAGGGAGAGAGGAAGAAGGAAGGGAAGTTTCCATCGTTAACAAGTCACAGAAGAGTGTTTTTTAGACTCTAGAGGGCATATGAATCCCCAACAGAGCTACTTCAAGAAGGTAGATTCTCGAGCCCCACTCCCAAGACATTTTGATTCAGCAATGTATATTGTCAACAAGTTCCCCTGGTTTTTCCGATACAGGTAGCCCACAGACCTCACTCTGAAAAACGTTGTCATGGGAACTGTGACTATGACTAATCAGTTTTACCCTGTAGAGCATCAAGGTGGGTGTATTAGTCTCTGTCAATGTTTTCCAGAGTTACAGTCGCCTCTCTCTATAGAGAAGGAGAGTTGTTTACAAAATTATGCAGACTGCTGGTGAGGGGACAAACCGATTCACCATTTCTGCTCTCAGCCGGACTCAGGGTTGTAGTTGCTGAAATGTCAGTATCTTTTATTCCCCAGGGACCTGATGTCTACAGACCTGACATTCTCCTTTTCTCGAGGTTCTTAGCTTTCTTTCAGATTCAAGCCAACCATGCCACACGACTTTCTTGAGGGAACAAGAAAATCTAGTATATCATAAATATAAACTTTTCAGAAGTCTCCACTGCCAGAGTGTGTTAGGAAGCTTACTCAAGGTGCTGATGTTATTGTGCTATCTGCCCCATGCCCCAGCTGTTTTCTGTAATTCATATTTCTTGCAAAGTAGACTCTGCCACTGACTGACAGGATTCCTTTCCAGACGTTTCGATCGCCTTCCTGTCTGACCTTTCTTGGCTCTCAACCCCCCACATCAAGTTGTATGTGGCCGCTGTCATACAGCTAGATTAGGTGGTGTTTACTTTGTTCTGCAGGCGTGTTTGTCAGGGTTTGATGTGAGAATAAAGAATTCTCTGTAAATTAAGACACTGTGTGCTGGGCTGCCTTCCACGCACCGGCCTTTGGCAGTTGCAAAAGATCTTTTACCCTGCACCATCTTTGGCTGCTTGACCGAAGCAAAGGCCTATTGCTTTTGGCTTTTTTATGTTTGTTGCTGTCAGAGAAATCAACAGAAGCCTCCAGATAAACCCTTTAGTTGTCCAGATAGGAAACCGAAGTGGACCCTGGGCAGTTTTATTTGGAGACCTGTTCTGCTTTTGTGATTGTGTGTGTGCTGGTGGTACAGGAATACAGGTCTTGTTGGAGGTCTGGGTTGGAGAGATTGTGTTCCGGATGCTGGCAATTTGATGTGAACGTGCTAGGGGAAGTCTGTATAGATTATCTTATTGGAAAGGCCAGATGGCAGCAAGCTCTAGAGTTCTAAGTCCCACTTTGCTCAAAGGTGCCTGAGGAATAGCAGCCTACTGACAGCTTGAAGTATGGTGCACTGGATAATTGGCTTCCTCATTTAGTAATTTGTCTGCTTTCTTTCCTCTTCCTCTGCTTCCTCTCTTCTTGTAAACTGATAGCCTCCTGCCTCTTCAACAGACTGATAGAGAGTCCCTGAGCAGCGGCTAAAGGGAGGGGGTGGCCAGGGCCCCAGGTGGAGAGAGTCACTTGGAAAACTGACACAGAAAATAACCCTCCTTCTTTTCTGCTTTTCCTCTGCTTAGGTATCTTGATTTTAGTCTCTCTCTTTCATTTTCCCCTTATCTTCTATCACTGTCCCTTGCCACTTCATCTTATATATTTTTTTTCTTTTATGGAAAAGAGAATTTATTTGCTATTTTGTCTCTTTCTTTCTACTTTTTTCATCTTTCCCTTTTTTTTCTTTCTTTTATCCCCCTCATTCTGTTCCCTCTGCCTTCTTTGCTTTTGCAATTGTTCTAGTTAAAACTTAATTCAAAACAGGAAATTGCATCACATTTATTCAGGTTAAATTACCTTTTCCTTTTTTCATGTTTTTCTCTCCAAGGAAGAAAAAAAAACTGAAAAGCACATTTCCGGCTCATTCTGGCACCTCCATCCCCTCAAATGTGTTTATCTTTAGGTGTTGGAAGTCTCAGGACACAACATTTCTGCTTCATTGAAAGTGCAGATGCACCCTCAGAGCTTTTACCCTTGGACCTGGAGAATGATGTCTGGTTTCACTTAATAAGTCATTTTGTTCTCCAGGTGGAATTCAGATTATTCTGTGGCAAATTTAGGAGAAGAGCTGCCCCTGGTGCCGGAAGAGTTGGGTCAGATGCCTTAGCCTATTTGCAGTCTGGAGGGGTGACACTGAAGTTCACCAGCTCCTCAAAATGCCCCCAGATGTTGGGCCATCCTGACAACAGAGGTAGAAGAAGGTCTCTGCCTCTGCCTTGTGGTAGACCAGTGGACTCCCCAGTCACCTATTGTTCTCTCTACCATCATAAGGCAGCCTGAGTGAACACCACTGACAAGGGACCTTATTCAGAGGTAGGGGGACAGCTGCTGCATCCCACTGTCCATCCCCATTTTTTTTTTTTTTCCTTGTAGTTTACAGAGGCTGCCTGGGCCAGTGGCTCCCATTTTGTTTTAGAGAGTAGAGAATGAACTCTGGAGTCAGGATACTCCAGTTCAAGTCCCAACTCTACCAACTGTGCTGTGACCTTAGGCAAATCACTCTCGCTCTCTGAACCTCAGTTCCCACATGAGCTTCATGAGGAACTTTTGGCTGTTTTGTTCATAGCTGTATCCCCAGCATCTATCATACCTGACACATAGTAGGTGTTCAATTAAATACATTCCAGGGATGAATGTAGTGGTTAAGAATAAGGACTTCATGCCAGATTGCCTGAGTTCAAATGCCAGCTTTGCCACTTACTAAGCATGTGAACGTGGGCAGGTTACTTCATCTGCTGGGCTCAATTTCTTCATCTGAGAAGACATACAGGATTGGTATTGATGTCCTAAGCCTACCATAACAGATTACCACCAACTTGGTAGCTTAAAACAACAGGAATGTATTCTCTCAGTGGTGAAGGGCAGAAGTCTAAAATCAAGGTGTTACAGAGCCATGCCCACTCCGAAGGCACTAGGGGATAATCCCCTCTTGCCTCTTCTAGCTTCTGGGGGCACCAGGTGGTCAATGGCTATGGCAGCATCACTCCAGTCTCTGCCTGGTTCTTCACTTGGCCTTTTCTTCTTCTCTGTGTCTTCTCCTCTTCCATCTCCTATAAAGACATTTGTCATTGGGTTTAGAAGATGCACCAATAATCCGAGATAATTTCATCTTGAGATCTTAACTTCATTACACCCACAGAGATCCTTTTTCCAAATAAAGTCCCATCTGCAGGTTCCAGGGATTAGGATGTGGTCATGTCTTTTTAGGGGCCACCATTCAACCCACTACAGGGTTGCCGTGTTGATCGGTTGAGCTAATATATATATATATAAAATATATATATATATATATATAATGCTTAGGACAGTGGTTGCATGCAGTAAGAACAAATTATGTGCTTGTTAAATTTTATCTTTAATTTTTACTTTTTTTTTTTTTTTTTTAAGAGACAGGGGTTTTACAATGTTGTCTAGGCTAGGCTCAAACTTCTGGGCTTAAGGGATCCTCCTGCCTCAGTCTCCTGAGTAGCTGGGACTACACGTGTGAGCCATCACATCTGGATAAGTGCTTTTTTAGATCTTACAATAATCCTATAATAAAAGCTGAGACAGACATCGTAAATTACTACAGTGTCTGGCACACAGTAAGTGCTCAGGGGATGTTAGTTATTAATTTAGCAATTTTGGACCAAAGGCCTACTGTGTGTCAGGTGTTCTGTTCTAAGTGCCAGGAATGCAGTAATAATAAATAATAAGTAATAAATAATAATAAAGGACAAAGAACACCAAAAAGACTTTCCCCTTGCTTCCGCTTACATTCCCGTGTTTTTATGAATACTCTTCTCACCAGCCCCAATCACCATAAGTGCCAGCCTCGTAATGCCAAGACACCCAAACAAGATGCTGAAGAATGAGTTTCCTATGTGGAAGGGGTCAGTGAAGACAGCCCACAGTCGAAACCAAATTTCTGCTTGTGGTTTCAAAAGCATGAAAGATCCATTTTAGCTTTAGCAAAACAGGGTTCAAAGGTCTGGAGTTTGGTTTACTAGGGAGTTTTGTTTGTTTTTTGTTTTTAATTTGTTGAGATCTGGTAGACAAGCAAGGGGCATCAGTCTTGTCTGAGAGTTCTGTCAGCTCGTGGTCTGGAGGTGGTGCCCAGGCTACCGGTGAGGAAGGGCCCAGTGGAGGCAGGGCTGTTGGGGATGAGGCTGAGAGGCCCGTGGGCAGAGGGCCACGGGGTGCATTAACCTCAGAGAGTAGCAATGCTGGTCCCTGTTGCTGTGACAACAGCAGACCGTGCCAGGAGACCCAGAGAACGAATTAAATGGACGGAAATTGCTGGTGCCCTCAGAAGAAAAAAGAAATTAAAGCAAGCTTCTCAGGAATCTGTGGATGTTGCTGTGACCTCCACTCTCAAGTTGAACATGTCGGCAAGGAACATTCTTGGCAATGGGGGTTGGGAGGACCTGCCTTGCCCACAGGATGTCCTTCGGAAAAAGAAGATTGATTGCATAAATCACAGACGCTAACTTTCCCTGGCTGGCCCTGGAACAAGAAACCCCCCTCCACAGTGAGTGCCAGGCTGTGCTCAGCAATGGCAGGGATGGCCCGTTTCATCTTCCAGCTCATCCCACATCTGTTGAGTTTGCCCTGATGGGACATGGTGACCTGGAAACTCACACAGAGCTCAGTTTCGGAATGGACTGTATAGAAAATAAACACGTGGGATAAATACAGCACAGGACAGGAAGAAATGGTTTTAAAGTTACTAGGAGAACTGCGGGTGAGGTCAGGTTCGGAAATGGGACTGCTTTCGGAGGCCCTTAGTACTGACATCACTCAAATTGCTCAATAGAGACCTCCAAGTGGAGCAGTGGCTTTTGGAGTTTGCCCAGCTCTCTGTGTGCTACCAGGCAGAGGAGCTCTGACCTAGTTTTCTTTCTTTTTTTTTTTTAAAGAAAATTTTACTGCTTGTTGTGAGGCCTCCAACAGGGCAGTGAACTCGAGTAGATTTTTTTTCTTACTATTTTACACGTCAGGTTCCACATCTCTCTCACAGAAACGTGTCGGCCTCCAAATGGGCTGTGTGGGGACAGGACCAAAGTGAGAGCCTGGGCATGGCGTCAGCCTCTGTCCTTTTGCTCCCTCAGCTCAGGCTGCATCCCAAAGCACTGGGATTCTGTGTTTAGGGCTCTGCCCTGCTGAGAAAGAGATAAAATGGCCTTTTGAGGGATTGAACCAGAGGGCAGCCTGCGATACAAACGCGTGGTAATTGAATCATGAGTTGTCAAGCCCTCTGTGCAAACGCGCCAGCAGCTCTCCTTTGCATTTAGAATAGCATCCAGACTCTTCACCGTGGTCTCCGAGGCCCTGCCTGACCTGGTTCCTGCCTACTTCCACGCCCTTGCCCTCTAGCGCTTTGCTTCCCTCCTGCCTTTCCAGCTACACACATGCTCTTTCTGTTCTTCAAGTTCCCCAAGCTCATTTCCTCCCCAGGATCTTTGCACGAGGTCCTGACCTCTGCTTGGGCAGCTCTGACCCCAGAATCCAATGTGTTGACTCCTCATCTGATTTGCACTCAGACATGACTTTCTCAAGCAAACCTAGGCCACCACCGTGTGCAAAATGGCCCTGCCACTTTGGCAGGGCCATGGGTCACTACTGGTCACAGCCCTGTGCTTACTTTCCTTCTTGGCACTTATTGCTATCTGAGGTTATCTTATTCAGTTATTTGTTTACTCCTTTGTCGTAGCTCCCAATCCTACCCCTCAGTGTAAGCTCCATGAAAACAATGAGTCTGTAATTCTTGTTCAACACTCTTATCCCAACCTCTAAAATAGTGCCTGACTTATGATGGGTACTTAATAAATATTTGTTAAATGAATAACTGCTTACCAAGAGAGTGACCTCTCCAAAATGTTGCCAGGAGAAGAAAGATTGAAAATCCTTAATGAATGAGTTTCCCTTGGCCCAATAAACCTGATTTTAAAAGATACAGACTATCTCCACAGAGATGCTCTTACCCAAAGGCTCACTTAATTGAATCTGATAATCATTGTTTGGGGTTGGAGTATACCTGTTAGGACAGTTTCTGCTGCAAGAAACAGAAAACCCGATTAAAACTCACTTAAATAGTTAGGACATTCACTAGAACACTTAACAGGAAATCCTAGGGTAGGGATCTTCCAGGGTCGGTGAATTCAGTGGCTAATGATAGTATCAAGGATTCGAGTTCTTTTGATCTGTCCATTTTGCCATTCTCTGTCTATAACTGTTTCTCTTAGGTTTGTCCTCTCATGTCACAGGATGACTGAAGTAGCCAAGGGTATCATCTCAATAGTCAATTTGAAAGACCAGAAGAGGGAATGAGCCTTTTTTCCTTTTTAAGAGCAAAATGAGTTGCTTAGCAGACTTTCCTTCCTGTGTCTTTGGCCAGAGTTGTAACACATACTTATTCCTAAAACAGTCACTGGCAAGCGGAATCCTCCTCTTATTTGGCTTTGACTAATAACAATTCATCTCCTGGGAAGAGAGAGGGGCCTAACTTCCCCTGGCGCACCTGGCCTCCAGATACATGCATCCGTTGGAGGCTGTTAGGTTGACATCTACAAGCTCTACTATAAAATGAAAGGCCTTTCTGACTATAGCGCTTTTCAGAGCACAGATCACCCGGTTAGCAGGTGATGGACTTGGAGAAATCCTTAGACACCTGATTAAGTAAACTTTAAGGCCACATTAACAAAAGCAGAGTATCATAGGGAAGTGGAGAAAATGGTATAAAAATAGAAGTAAAAGGGGAAAGAGGAAGTATGGAGTATTCATGGTCCATGATGATAGAACTTCATCTAAAATAATTGTCGCATAGCTTCTTTGTCCATTGACCTCAGTTGTCCTCTATTTATTGGGGCTGTTTTGCTAAGTTTAAACAATGCTCACTGCACATCTACTACATACTAGATTCTGGTCCAGAATTTTGTTTTCCCAAGCAGCATTTCACTCAATCATGTCGTTGTTCATTCTCAAAAATTTCTAGAAAAGGAGACACTCTCATTAACTTTATAGCCCTTAGTCTGTGACTTCAAGGAAAACTTTTTGCCTTGGAAATATCTAAGAGAAGAGTAAGCCCTTTGGGTCTCTGCATACAGTTTGTCTGGAGACCAACATTTGACAGCGTATGGCCTGACCAAATGTATTTTCTCAGGATATCACAAGGGATACTTTAGTTTTCAGTATTTTACATTAATGAGATATTCTCATCTCTTTGTTTTCTTTGGTGCTATTTTCATGACAGATTTATTAAGAAAAAGTACAGCCACATTATCTCCTCGCTGCTGAAAACATTTGGTATCAATATGGCATTCTACCTGTGTTATGATCAGTATCTCCATTCCTCTATGGGTAAATACTACTTCTCATATTTTGCTTTAACCAAATCCTATAGGAGTTAGTCCTCATAAAAATATTTTTATTCCTGCTTCCCACCATCTTTCTTCGAAAAGACTGGTGACCTAAACTCTTCCCGCTCTTTCCATGTGTCACAGTGAGAAGCAGCTCACTGTACACTGGTATTAACTTGCCTCAGTCTGGTGAGACAGAACACCCGTACATACAATGAGTTACATGAAGTGGGTTTATTACTTTTGGATAGGCAGCAAGGGACAGCAGAAGCCTAGGATTCAGGGCGAGGCAGCTCCCCAAGGCTCAGGAAAACTGCCTGGGGCAGTTGGGGTCTCAACCGCACATGGCCCACTTGGATCACAGCTGAGGGACCCCAGAAAACAGCTCACCCTGGTTTCATACGCAGAGGTCACATGATTCACTGGTATAAAGCATGGAAGGACATCTTGTTTCTAAGTGGGGGCTGGAACAGAGCCTGGCTGTTCTAGTCAGCTCCCTCTTATCTCAGAATGCTGAATTCTCAGCTCATCCTACAGTTATTCATGATAACTACAAGTGAGAAAAGGGAGAGAACTGGGTCAGTCCAAGGACACCCGGAGAACTGTCCCACAACTAGGACTATAATGGACTGTGTCAGTCTTACCTAACCTAATAACAACTCTGTGGTTGGTCATTTTTGTTTTTATTGTTTAATTATGAAATACTTCAGCCTACACAAACAATAGACATCTATTTACTCATCACTCACATTAACAACTGTGTTAACATGTTGTCATATTCACTTCAGATCTTTATTTTTTAAGGCAAGAAACATTACAGCTGAAGTCCTTCCCCTCCGTCACCAGAATAAACCATTAACTGAAAGTTGATGTATGATATGATTTGGCTGTATGTCCCCATCCAAATCTTATGTGGAACTGTAATCCCCACATGTTGAAGGTGGGACCTGGTGGGAGGTGATTGGATCATGGGGGTGGATTGCCCCCATGCTGTTCTCATAATAGTGAGTTCTCATGAGATCTGATGGTTTAAAAGTGTGTGGTACTTCCCCACTTTCCTCCTTCGCCATGGAAAGATGTGCTTACTTCCCCTTCACCTTCTGCCATGATTGTGAATTTCCCGAGGCCTCCTAGCCATGCTTTCTGTTCAGCCTACAAAACTGTGAGTCAATTAAACCTCTTTTCTTCATAAATTACCCAGTCATAGGTAGTTCTTTATAGCAGTGTGAGAACAGACCAATACAGAAAATTGGTACCAGGAAAGTGGGGCATTGCTATAAAGATACCTGAAAATGTGGAAGTGACTTTGGAATTGGGTAATGGACAGAAGTTGGAACAGTTTGGAGGGCTCAGAAGAAGACAGGAAGATGTGGGAAAGTTTGGAACTTCCTAGAGACTTGTCGAATGGTTTTGACCAAAATGCTGATAGTGATATGGACAATGACATCCAAGCTGAAGTGGTCTCAGATGGAAATGAGGAGCTTGTTTTGAACTGCAATAAAGGTCACTCTTGCTATGCTTTAGCAAAGAGACCGGTGGCATTTTGCCCCTGCCCTAGAGATCTGTGGAACTTTGAGCTTGAGAGAGATAGTTTAGGGTATCTGGCAGAAGAAATTTCTAAGCAGCAAAGCATTCAAGAAGTGTCCTGGCTGCTCCTAACAATGTACAGTCATATGTGTTCACAAAGAGATGATCTGAAATTGGAACTTATATTTAAAAAAGAAACAGAGCAGAAAAGTTTGGAAAATTTGCAGCCTGGCCATGTGGTAGAAAAGAAAATCCCATTTTCTGGGGAGAAATGCAAGGCTGCTGTAGAAATTTGCATAAGTAAAGAGGACCCAAATGTTAATAGCCAAGATAATATGGTAAATGTCTCCAGGGCATGTAAGAGACTTTCACAGCAGCCCCTCTTATCACAGGCCCAGAGGCCTAGAAGGGAAAAATGGTGTCATGGGCCAGGCCCAGGACCCAGCTGCTCTATGCAGCCTTGAGACATGGCACCCTGCATCCCAATCGCTCCAACTCCAGCCATGGCTAAAAGGGGCCAAGGTATGGCTCAGGCTATGGCATCAGAGGCTACAGGCCCCAAACCTTGGCAGCTTCCATGTGGTGGTGGGCCTGCAAGTGTGCAGAAGGCAAGAGTTGAGATTTGGGAACCTCTGCCTAGATTTCAGAAGATGTATGGAAAGGCCTGGATGTCCAAGCAGAAGTCTGCTACAGGGCAGATCGCTCTGGAGAACCTCTACTAGAGCAATGTGGAGGGGAGGAAATGTGGGGTTAGGGCACCCACACAGAGTCTCCACTTGGGCACTGCCTATTGGAGCTGTGAGAGGAGGGCCATCGTCCTCCAGACCTCAGAGTGGTAGATCCACCAACAGATTGCTCCGTGCACCTGGAAAAGCTGCAGGCACTCAATGCCAGCCTGTAAAAGCAGCTCTGGGAGCTGTACCCTGCAGAGCCACAGGTGGAGAGCTGCCCAAGGCCTTGGGAACTCATCCTTTGCATCAGTGTGGCTTGGATGTGAGACATGGAGTCAAAGGAGATCATTTTGGAGCTTTAAAAGTTAATGACTGCCCTGCTGGGTTTCAGACTTGCATGGGGCCTATAGCCCCTTTGTTTTGGCCAATTTCTCCCTTTTGGAATGGGAGCATTTACCCCATGCCTGTACTTGGAAGTAACTATATCTTGGAAGTAACTGTCTTGTTTTTCATTTTACAGGCTTATAGAGGGAAGGGACTTACTTTGTCTCAGACAGACTTTGGACTTGGACTTTTGAGTTAATGCTGGAATGAGTTAAAACTTCAGGGGACTGTTAGGAAGACATGATTATATTTTGAAATGTGAGAAGGACAGGGTGGAGTGATATGGTTTGGCTTCCTGGTAAGCCTTTCAAACTATGAGTCAATTAAACCTCTTTTCTTCATAAATTACTGAGTCTCAGGTATTTCTTTATAGCAGTGTGGGAACAGACTAATACAATGTGCATGATTTGCATCCATTCTTTGTACTGTTTATTACATGTGATTGTTCACATAATAATATGTAATACTATTTGTATTTTAACCAATTTACTTAAATGATATTGTTCTGTATATATGCTTTTGAAACATGCTTTTCTTTTGACGTTATGTTTTGTAGACTGATCTTTGTTAATTCAATATACTTATTTCATTTTAACTGCTGCAAGTAATTAGCTATATAAATATAGCACAGTTTGTCTATTTACTATATTGATGGATATGTTGGCCTTTTACAATTTTTTAATAATTATAAACATTGTCAAAATGAACATCTTTACATACATTCCTTGTGCACATATATGAAATTTTCTTCATTATGTATCTAGAAGTTGATGGGTCATGGAATATGTGCATTTTAAAATTAACTGGAGATTAAGAAATGGCTCTGTAAACTCATTAAGTGAATTAACAATATCATTAGCAATGTAAAATAGCTACCATTTCTTAACATTCTTGCAAACTGTTAATAATATTAGATTTTAAATATTTTTTCTGATCTAATACATGTGAAGATAGTATCTAACTTTTAAAATTTGCATTTGCTGGTTTGCTGAATTGTTAGTGAGACTGAGCATCTTTTCATTTGTTTATTGGGCATTTTGGTTCTCTTTTCAGTGAATTGCCAACTTATATCCTTTCTCCAATTCTGTAGTACTAGGTTATGTATTTCCTACTGATTTGTAAGAGTTCTTTAGTAAGTATGGATGGTAATTATCTATCAGAGTTGTGTATTTCAAATATCTTCTTCCAGTTATTTGCATGTTTTTTATATTTTGAGTCATTTATTGAAAAGACATAACATTTTCATATAGCTGAATCAATAAATCATTTGTTTATGGGTTTTTTTTGTTTTCTTTTTTGTTTTTTGAGATGGAGTCTTGCTCTGTTGCCCAGACTGGAGTGCAGTGGCACAGTCTCGGCTCACTGCAACCTCTGCCTCCTGGGTTCAAGCAATTCTCCTTCTTCAGCCTCCCAAGTAGCTGGGACTACAAGCGCACGCCACAACGCCTGGCTAATTTTTTTGTATTTTAGTAGAGACTGGGTTTCACAATGTTGCCCAGGCTGGTCCTGAACTCCTGAACTCAGGCAATCTGTCTGCCTTGGCCTTCCAAAGTGCTGGGATTACAGGCCCGGCCTATACTATGTGTTTTTTGTAGCTTGTGGTCCTTCTCTACCACAATATGAAAAATTCTTTTTTTTTCTTCTAAAGATAAAGGATTGCTGATTTTTAACATGCAGATTTTTCATTCATCTAGAGTTAATTTTGTGTACAGTATGAGGTGGGAATCAAGTTTTTATTTTTCCTCATGGATGGCCAGTTGTCCTGGCCTCGTGTTTTGAACAATTTCACCTTTACTATGTATCTTTAATACACAGTAAATACAATAGGTGCTGTGCGGTAACCTTGGCCTATCTGAAAATAGGATTGAAGGAAATGGGTTTGTTTTATTCCAGGAGGCTCGACACTATAGTGTTAGTGATTTTCCAACTCCCAGGCACTTAAAAATTACTGGAGGATCATGTTGAACATGCAGATTCCAAGGACCCACCACAGGTCACTCAGTCTGAACTAATGGGGTGAGGAGTCCAAGCACCTGTATTTTTAAAAATTTCACTAGGTTTGGGGGAACAGGTGGTGTTTAGTTACATGGATAAGTGCTCCTACCCTTCCCCTCAAGTGTCCAAAGTCCATTGGATCCTTCTTATGCCTTTGTGTCCTCATAGCTTAGCTTCCACTTATAAGTGAGAACATGCAATGTTTGGTTTTCTATTTCTGAATTACTTCACTTAGAATAATGGTCTCCAACTCCATCCAGGTTACTGTAAATGCCATTATTCCATTCCTTTTTATGGCTGAGTAGTATTCCATGGGTGTGTGTGTGTGTGTGTGTATGAAGAATAGGAAGAATCTCAGTGCTAAATTTTCTGTGATTGCCGTAGACACTTTAATTCTTGTAAGTCAGATAATATTAATTAGACCAGTAAAAAATGAACAGCAGGGAGTCCAGAGAGCCACAGTACATATGCCATACACACACACACACACACACACACACACACACACACACACACACCACCTTTTACCCACTAGTCGATTCATGGGCATTTGGACTGGTTCCGTAGTTTTGCAATTGCAAATTGTCAAGCATCTGTATTTTCAATGTAGATGAGTTTGGTGCAAAACACCTATAAATTACACTGAGAAATCTTCCTTTTAACAGCAGAAAATACAGATTTCCCTTCTCCATATTTCACATCTTCCAGGAGACACAGCTTAAAATATTATTCTCTTTCTCTCTCTTTTATTTTTATTATTATTTTTTTTGAGATGGAGTCTCACTCTGTCGCCAGACTGGAGTGCAGTGGCACCATCTTGGCTCATTGCAACCTCCGCCTCCCGGATTCAAGCAATTCTCCCACCTCAGCCTCCTGAGTAGCTGGGACTACAGGCACATGCCAACACATCTGGCTAATTTTTGTATTTTTAGTACAGATGGGGTTTCACCATGTTGGCCAGGATGGTCTCAATCTCTTGACCTCATGATCCACCCATCTCGGCCTCCCAAGGTGCTGGGATTATATGTGTGAGCCACCACGCCTGGCCATGCTCTTTCTCTTTTACGTGCCTGTTCTTACAGTCATATGCAAAAGGACCCTAACTCATGCCTTTAATGAGAATAGGAAGAATCTCAATCCTAAATTTTCTGTGATTGCCGTGGACACTCTAATTCTTCTTAGCCAGATCATATTTATTAGGCCGGTAAAACATGAACAACAGGGAGTCCAGAGAGCCACAATACATATGCCAGTGTTCTGCTCAATTTGACCATCCATCAGGAATAGTTCATGCTGTTTTCCCTTCTCTGTACAATTTTGCTGTTTCATGCCTAATCTGTGCTCTTCATTGTGGTTGGAGACCTCAGAGAAGTTTTACAACTTGGAAGAAGACCATGTAAACAATAATCATTCACCCATAAGCACTTACCCTTGCTAGTGGTTTCCATTCCTGCTGTCAGCAGGTACTGCCCAGGGGCTGGCCTGTGTGGCTGATGATCTAAGCCCTTTCTTGGGATACCTAAACTCCTCCTTACCTGGGGCCAGGCTGCCTTTTGTGTTTCAAAAGCAGGAAGATTGAGTTTCTCATACTTGCATGTATGTGTGTGGAAGGGGCAATGTGGATGAGTTGCTGATGGTCACAAAGGTTTGTCTGCTCATTGTGAATGTTAAAGAACCCTGAAAAGGAATGTTTCTTAATGCAAGAGCACATTTGCTTCATTTCCCGGCACAGGGTTTAAAACTGGATGAAAACTCAAAAGCCTCACCTGGAATATTTATTTTTTTGACTTGTAAGAGAGGCCCTATTTTCTCTTTTTCACTTTGAAGTATATGATTAATTTGATACTGTGATGGTTCTGACTGTCAGGAGAGCATGTCAAATATATGCAAATCACTACATAACATCTATTCTCCTTGTTGCTTTATTTTCAGGCAAATTTCAAACCCCAAAATGAAAACAATGGAAGAACGCCTCTCAATATAATTTCATGAAACCAAAGACTATCACTCTCAGAGCTCTTCCTTTGACTTGAGATGGGAAGTGTGATCCTTTCCATTGATGAGGGTTGTCCTATCTTTTGATAGGTTTCAGGGGAGATTAAATTTCCATTTTTTGTCTTTGTTTTGAGTATTACTAGCTCAGATAAGCAAGGCAGAGGGGCAGAGAGTGACTCGTGTGCACAAATACGACCAGTTGTTGGGAAACCAGTAGGAAATCCTAGGAAGAGGGTAATCTTTCTAACAGGTGCATTTCTCTTTGACTTATCTCTCTGGGTCTCTCTTGGGAAATGCTTTGTTGTGTGTTTGCCTGGTGTCGACAACACTGAGTCCACCTCCCTAGCCACAGATAAAATAGAGTTGTTCATTATTAACCTCTCGGACTTTGCACGGACACCTGCTTATGCAATTTAGTGATCCTTGGTGGCCGGAAACCCTTGGAGGTGTAGACTGTCTTTACATCTGCCAGGCAAACGGAGTGCCTGGCTTGAGTCACCTGTATTCATAGTTTTCCAATGCTGAGGTAGATTTTAAAGTGGTTACAGTATATATTACCTACAGTTATATGTACTGAGCAGTCACCGAGTACAAGATTGGAAAGCCAGATATGGTATTAATAAAGTCTAGAAGACAGGCAAATATTTGGCTGTGATCTGTATTTATTATCGATCGCATTAAAAAGAAGCAGAACCAAGACTTAAAACTTAGGTATGCGTGACACTAAAGTCTGTATTATTATCATTAAACTATATTGTTACCCTTGAGATTCTAGGAAAGTTCCGTATAATTCATAATCGAAAGGATTGACTGACCATATCACTTAGAGAAAATACCCTTATTCTTATTTTACAGGGCTTTTGCTACATATATAAAAGATTAAAAATATATATGGGATGTTAAATGTAGAATCATTGAAATCAGTGACCACAAGTGCCTGTTCATAATCAGATAACAGTGGGATTTTGTTCCCATTGATAACTACATAGTTAATCTCTTTTTATCTGTATTAAAAATAGCAAAATATAATTAGCCAGGCATGGTGGCGGGCTCCTGTAGTCCCAGCTACTCGGGAGGCTGAGGCAGGAGAATGGCGTGAACCCGGGAGGCAGAGCTTGCAGTGAGCCGAGATCACGCCACTGTACTCCAGCCTGGGCGACAGAGCGAGACTCCGTCTCAGAAAAAAAAAAAAAAAAGCAAAATATATCCTTTCCCCCTCTTTGGGAACATATGAAGTAAGAAAAGGAAAGCCAAAAATAGGCAGGCTACATTTGGATACAGTTATGTTCATACAGTTAAGACATAGTGGATTCTCCTTATTAGTGTATAAACATGTTTTTGTAACTCCAACATTAAGCAAAGAAAACTTTCCTTGACCCAGATCCTCCTTCAGCCACTGCCTCACTTCTTTCCCCATGCACAGTGTAACTTCCATAAATACTCTCCATGGTCACCATCTTGACTCCCCACTGCCTTTTGTTTTCTCCTCAAGCCACTCCATGTGGGCTTTTGACCCTCATTCACCCCTCACACACTGCCAAATCTGTTGTTTGTTTGTTTGTTTGAGATAAGCTCTATCTGTCACCCAGGCTGGTGTGCAGTGGTGCAATCATGGCTCACTGCAACTTCTGCCTCCTGGGCTTGAGTGATCCTCCCACCTCAGCTTCCCGAAAAGCTGGAACCACAGGTGCGTGCCACCACTCCTGGCGAATTTCTGTACTTTTTTGTAGCGATAGGATTTTGCCATGTTGCCCATGCTGGTCTCAAACTCCTGAGCCCAAGTAATCTGCCCACCTCGGCCTCCCAAAGTGCTGGGATTACTGGCGTGAGCCACCACGCTGAATCCCACACTGCTAAATCTAAAGGATATTCTGTATCTTCATTTTTCTCAAACTCACAGCAGCATTCAGCCTGAGTTTTCTCCATTTCATTAAAAGACAACATTATCCACCTAAGTGCTCAGGCTACAAACCTAGGAGTTATCCTAGAGTTGTTCCTTCCCTTACTACATCTAATTCTTTAGCAGATACTGTTGACTTTACCTTTACATTTGAATCTGTTCACTTCTCTTCCTTCCTCCTGTTTCTACCCTAGTGCAAGCTACCACCAACTTTCTCCTGGACCATTGCAATGGCCTCATCTTCGGTTTCCTTGTTTCTTGCATTGATCCCTGCTACAATACATTCTCCCACATAGCAGCCAAAATTATCTCTTTAAAAGGTAAATAGGCCGGGCATGGTGGCTCATGCCTATAATCCCAGCACTTCGGGAGGCTGGGGCGGGTGGATCACCTGAGGTCAGGAGTTTGAGACCAGTCTGGCCAATATGGTGAAACCCTGTCTCTACTAAAAAGAATAATAATAATAAATAGAAGATCAAAAGATATATGACAAAATGGTTCAGTTCATTACCAAGCAATTGTAAATATTCATGCTCCTGATAATACAGCTTCAAAATATATGAAGCAAAAATAGAATTAAAGGGAGAAATAGACATAGCCACATTTATTATTAGAAAACTTAACATTACTCTCTCAGCAATTGACAGAACTAGACAAAAATATAAATAAAACCACAGAAGATATGAATAACATCATCAACCATTTTGATGTAACTGATATTTATGCAACTGCGGGATGCACATTTTTCAAGTGCATATGGTACATTCATTAAGATAAATGGTATCTAGGCCAGACAACAAATCTCAATAAATATATGAGGACTAAAGTTATACAGACTTTATTTTCTAACTACAGTGGAATCGAATAAGCAATTGGAAACAGCTGGGCATGGTGGCTCACGCCTGTAATCCCAGCACTTTGGGAGGCCAAGACGGGCAGATCACGAGGTCAGGAGATCGAGACCATCCTGGCTAACACAGTGAAACCCCGTCTCTACTAAAAATACAAAAAAATTAACCAGGCGTTGTGCTGGGTGCCTGTGGTCCCACCTACTCGGGAGGCTGAGGCAGGAGAATGGTGTGAACCTGGGAGGCGGAGCTTGCAGTGAGCCGAGATGGTGCCACTGCACTCCAGCCTGGGCAACAGGGCGAGATTCCGTCTCAGAAAAAAAAAAAAAAAAAAGGAAATATATCTAGAAAAACTCGAAGTATTTGAAAAACAACACATTTCTTATTGGCTTCTTCTATTCATCTGGAGCTCAGTGAAGCTTTCCATGACCACAACATAAGGGAAAGTTCCCGGTGAAGTCCTGCTGTATTTTGTTGTTGTACTATTCACAGATATTTTTTCTTTAGCCATTGTTTTAATGGTTTTCCCATTAACATATGAGTTTTGAGGGGTAGGGACCTTGCCTTTATTATTCACTGCTAAAATGATAGCTGAAACACAGTAAATGCTGAATAGCATTTCACTGAATGAATGAAGAGTGAATATGACTCCTCCACAATCTGTCATAAGCTCATCTAGATGGTGATAATGAGAATAATGATAAGATCACTACCATAAAAATATTCTGCTGGTGGTGTTATTGATCAGGCACTTTAAGTGCCTTATCTCAGTTAGTCCTCACAGTTGCCCGTTCAGCAGATACTTCTGTTATCCCCGTTTTACAGAGGGAGAAACTAAGATACAAAGAGGTGAAGTTACTGATGTCATTTGGCTCGTAAAGAGTGAGCCAGGATTCAAATTCAGGTTGTCTGATTGAGAACATTTGTTTTGAGTAACCGGTAGTGAATTCATGGTGGGAGAAAGGAGGCTGGTGGTTATCTATGCGTATTTGTAAGTGAGCCAGTATAAGCTCTGTCTAGTCTTAGAGTCAAGGCTCTGGTCCTCTCCCTCAAAGCCACAACTGACTTTTAATCAAAAATATGGAAGAATCTCCTCAATGTTAAAGTCAGGATTTTGTTTCTGTGGCATCAGTCCTGATAATGGCAGCATTTTAAACCAGTGGATAAAGGATAGATTAGTCAATAAATGGTGTTGACAAACTAATATTTGGAAAAATAAAATTAGATTTTTACTTTATGTAATAAATGTAAACAAATTCTAAAAGAATTAAGGATTTAGATTTGAAACAGGAAACCATACACAAAAATATTAGGAAAGAATATAGGTGAATATTGGCCAGGCTCAGTGGCTCATGCCTGTAATCCCAGCACTTTGGGAAGCCAAGGAGGGCAGATCACCTGAGGTTGGGAGTTTGAGACCAGCCTGGCCAACATAGTGAAATCCCGTCTCTACTAAAAATACAAAAATTAGTCGGGTACGGTGGTACATGCCTGTAATCCCAGCTACTTGGGAGGCTGAGGCATGGGAATCACTTGAATCTGGGAGGTGGAGGTTGCAGTAAGCTGAAATCATACCACTGCACTCCAGCCTGGGCAACAGAGACTGTCTCAAAAAAACAAAAAACAATATATGTATATATGTGTGTGTATGTGTGTGTATATGTGTGTGTGTGTGTGTGTGTGTGTATATATGTGTATATATATATATATATGTGAATATTTAAGCTTGGATGGGAATGGCCTTTCTAAGTGTGTTAGTATGTCCTAGCTGAACCTGAATCAGGAATTTGGGTGCCTTTTGGTGATCTGGTGAGCCAGTATAGACAGTGCAAGGTAGGATCTGGAGGGTTAGGAAGTAATTCCTTTGCCTGTATTTGGTTCAGCCCTTTCTCATTGCCTTTTGCAGCTGTTTCAGCCTTCCTTGGACTCAGCAGATGATTCGTCCCAATGTCCAGGAGAAAAATAAACCAGGGGTTTTAAAGTATAAAATAATAAATCTCATCATTTATCCTTCTCATGGTTTTCAGAGAAAGTACTGTTCATCTTCTTGACCTAAGCCAATCCTTCTACAAGTACTTTAACCTGTCTTAATTTACAGTGAGAAATATTACTATCGAATACGCAGGAATGCTCATATTAGCTCTTCAATGCATTCTCTCCCTGAAAGACAGTAATATGGGAAGCCAAATGATGATCTAAAGGTTTCCTTGTGGGCAAGGACCTATCCAAGCCAAGGGTGTGAATGGGACACTCTTAATGCCTGGGGCAGAGTGTGACAGGTTCAGGATCTAAGACTGCTACAGGGATTGTGTCCACCAGGACCTAGAGGAACACTCTACTGACTGGTGTTAACCAGTTTAAAAGAAAAATAATTGGTTTGTTTCACAAAATCAATAGATGTACATTGTTGAACCATTAGATAAGGAACATGAATTAATATAAATAACACTCATAATGCTTTATTTCAAAATATGCCATGGCAAATGTCTTGTATGTCCTTTCTAGGCAAATGCCTTGTATATCTTTTCTAGCCTTTTTCTCTGCACATCTGTTAAACTGCTTAATGCCCTTCTAATTGGTTTCCTACCCAAAAAGATGATTATCATTATGCAAAATCACTCTAGGTAAGCTGCCCACATTGTTTGCCTCTCTAGCAGAGTTCAGCTTATTATTTCATCTTCTCTAACCATAAACAGTACAAGAAGACCTCTCTAGCTATAATTGTTTCACTCTCTCACTTCCTGCTTTTTGGAATTATTTCTTTATAAAACCCTTTGTATTGTAAACAAGCAAAAAGCCAGAAACAGAAAATCTTACAAAACAAATATACAGTTTAATGAATTATTCTAAAGCAAACCCTTTCCAGGTCCACAAACATAACTGAGCTGCCTCCTCCAGAAGGTCCACCCTGGGCTCCGTCCAGTCCTACTCCTTCCTTCCCCCAGAAAGTTCCTGCTGGCCTGACTTTAATCACTTCCTCATAGTTTAGCAAATAGTTTTATCACCCAAATGTGTATTCCTGTATACTACAGCTTAGTCTTTCCCTCTTAAAACAATTTTTTAAAAGATTCTTTAATCTAACAGATTTCTCACCATTCTTTTCTTTTCCTTAGAATTTATCTGTTGAGGCCAGGCGCGGTGTCTCATGCCTGTAATCCCAGCACTTTGAGAGGCCAAGGTGAGGGGATCACCTGAGGCCAGGAGTTTGAGACCAGCCTGGCCAACATGGTGAAAACCTGTCTCTACTAAAAACACAAAAAATGAGCTGGACATGGTGGTGGGCACCTGTAATCCCAGTTACTTGGGAGGCTGAGGCAGGAGAATTGCTTTAACTCCGGAGGCGGAGGCTGCAATGAGCTGAGATTGCGCCACTGCACTCCAGCCTGGGCAACAAGAGCGAAACTCCGTCTCAAAAAAAAAAAAAGAATTTATCTGTTGAAAAATTAGAGGTACTCAACCCGTAGAGTTGCCCACAGTCTGGAATTGGTCCATTTTGATCCCATGGTGCACGTCAGCGTGTTTGCCTCTGTCCTTTCTATTTCCTGGAAACTGGCAACTGATTCAGAGACTTGATCAGACTTATGGCCGATCCCTTGAGCAAGACTGTAAATGGTACTGCATTTCTTCATCAGGTGGCACATCAAGTCTGCTTGTCTCTTTTTTTGTAATGTTAGTAGCTGTCGGTGCACATTGCCTCAGTCTTAATTCATTGGGGTTATAGGCTGATGATTCTAATTCTTTTTTCTCATGCATTCACTGGAATACTTTTATTATAAAGAGGTGCTGTGCCTCATCTAATATTTGCTTACATAGTGGCACAGTTCATATAGGAAAGGCAGAATAAATGCTTTCTCTTTTTCCATCAAGTTTGGTTTGTTTGTTTGTTTGTTTGAGACGGAGTCTTGCACTGTCACCCAGGCTGGAATGGCGTGATCTCAGCTCTCAGCTCACTGCAACCTCTGCCTCCCGGGTTCAAGTGATTCTCCTACCTCAGCCTCCCAAGTAGCTGGGATTACAGGCTCCTGCTACCACGCCTGGCTAATTTTTTTGTATTTTTAGTAGAGATGGGGTTTCACCATGTTGGCCAGGCTGGTCTCGAACTCCTGACCTCATGATCTGCCCGCCTCAGCCTCCCAAAGTGCTGGAATTACAGGCGTGAGCCACCATGTCTGGCCTATTCATCAAATTTTTAAGACAATGAATTGATTCCCTGTCATCAAAAAGTGACTTAAAACAAAACTATGAACTCATGGAGGTGTCTCATCCTTAGGGAGGTGACCCAGGTTGTTCAGCAAGACCAAGGCTGCAGAGTCAGCCAGTGTCACTTCTGCTACATTCCATTGTTGAAAGCAAGTCATTAAAGTCAGTCCAGAGACAAAGAGTAGAAGGATAGACTCCAGCTTTTGATGTAAGGAACTGCAGAGGATTTGTCACCATTATTTAATCTGTAATAGCTAGTTTTGCTGTAAATGCTTCCATGCTTTTTTGGTTTTCTGTTTCAGTGTGAGGATTCGAAGAGATTGAAAGACTATATCACCACCATGGTCTTGCCAGAATCTGCTCTCTGAGTCATTTCTTAATCTACTGATTATCTGTAGAACCAGCCTTACATAAACAAGGAGGTATCTAGCAGGTGAGGCGGCCACAACTTCTTTCTTTTTATTTTTTTGTTTTGAGATGGAGTCTTGCTCTGTCGCCCAGGCTGGAGTGCAGTAGTGTAATCTCGGCTCACTGCAAGCTCCACCTCCCAGGTTCACACTATTCTCCTCCCTAAGCCTCCCGAGTAGCTGGGACTACAGGCGCCCGCCACCACATCCGGCTAATTTTTTGTATTTTTAGTAGAGACGGGGTTTCACTGTGTTAGTCAGGATGGTCTTGATCTCCTGACCTCAAGATCCGCCTGCCTCGGCCTCCCAGAGTGGTGGGATTACAGGTGTGAGCCACCGCGCCTGGCCAAGATGGCCACAACTTCTGCTTCATGTTCTGTTCCTGACCCTCATGGGTGGGAGGCTTTGCCTCCATACTATTCCTATTACCTTGGAGACCTCCATGAAAGCCTTGAGTCCTTGTGATCTCAGGCCCAGAAGGCCTTCTGGGTGCCCAAATGGTCCCTTTCATACTCACTGTGCTAGGGCCACACTATGTTCCTAACAGAACTGTCCCCACTTCATGGGCACTCAGATCTGGTCCCTGGGGCCAGAAGCCTCTTACCATAACCTGTGTCCGTTTCAGTCAATATCTACCGTTAACCCCTTCCTGACACCTCACCTCCTAAAGGCCTGTTTACCTGCAGACAAATGAAATCCCGAAATATATATTTGCTCCCAACCCACACTGGCTGTACTAGCCTGTCCAGTTACCAAACAGAGCCAAACTCTGAGTCCCAGTTCAGGCTCAACTGGGACATCCTAATACATGTAGAAAAACCACCCCATCCAAGATCATATTACTGTTCCCCTATATACTTTTCTGATAGCTTCATATATGATTTCATGTCATTGATTTACATTTAAACCCTAATCCATTTGAAATTTGTCTTAGTGTATTATAAGAAGTAAGAATCTAAGTTTTCCTCTAAATGATTTGCCAGATATATTTAGACTACTTGTTGACTAAACTGTCTTCCCCCACTGATTTGAAATCACATCCCTATTTCATTTACTGAATTCTTAGACACACACACAGTATACTCTCTCTCTCTCACACACACAGCGCAAACACACATACACACGCGCACACATACACATACTTGGGTCCACCTCTGCAGCTCTCACTGTGACATGGGCTCTGGACTTCTGAGCCTCCCCATGGCTGCCCCCAAGCGCCAGGTGTCAGGCCATCACCCTTGCCAGAAAATGAATTATGCATGTTACTCTTGTGAAGATAAGTCTCTCTGATTAGAGAAGACTGATCATATACCTTCACTCTATCTTCAAGGAAGGCCAGGAATATGGGGCAGCAGCTTCTCTGAGAAGTAGAACTTAACGAGGTAAGCAATGTCCCAGACTTTGAAACACCCAGAAGTTACTGGGTGACCACTTGCAAGGACAGCTGTCCAGCAGATACATTTATTACATGAGCTTTAGGAAGTCAGCTGGGCCTTATCATACAAGAGTGTGTCTTAAAGCTGAGAGATCTCTCTGAATCCAGACCTTGAAATAATAGTCACTAACACTCACTCCATGCCAGGCCTTGTGCTAAGCTCTTTACACACATTTTCCATTAGACCTTACAACAATCTTATGAAGTGTCTATTGTCATCCCCACTATGTATTATTATTCCCATCTCACAGTTGAGGAAACTGAGGCACAGAGAGGAAGTGTTCTGTATCATTCGGGTAGTAAGTGATGGGCATAGACTTGAACCCAGTGGGCTGTGCATCGTTCTGCCTTTGACAAAGCCGTTTATTGTGTTGAAGACCAAATCCTGGTGCTGGGTCACCACTACGCTTTTCCTCTTCAGTTCAGAACTCAGTTCTGATGCTAAAACCAAAGAGAATTTTATAGGAAAATAAGGTCAACCAGATTTGAAAGAATCATCATGCATAGTTCTCTTAATGTTTTCTGAGATGAATGGGTGTCAGTACAAGGATGTTTTATTATCTTTGTTAAAATGGAAGTGTTGGCTGGGCGTGGTGGCTTATACCTCTAATCCCAGCACTTTGGGAGGCCGAGGTGGGCAGATCACCTGAGGTCAAGAGTTCAAGACCAGCCCAGCCAACATGGTGAAACCTGTCTCTACTAAAAATACAAAAATTAGCCAGGTGTGGTGGTGGGCATCTGTAATCCCAGCTACTCGGGAGGCTGATGCAGGAGAATCGCTTGAACCCAGGAGGTGGAGGTTGCAGTGAGCCGAGATCACGCTACTGCACTCCAGCCTGGGCGACAGAGTGAGACGCTGTCTCAAAAAAAAAAAAAAAAAAAGTGTTGAACATTCTTGGTGGTTTTATCCTTCTTTACCCTGTTATACTGGGAATTGTGTCCCAAAGGAATAATGTCGCATGAACTTAGTTCCCAGGCCCCAACTTCAGGGTCACTATAGAGTTCTAGAAACCTCTGTAGAACAGTTTCTGTTCTCACCCCTTCACATGTATTCTTTCAGTTTTTCCAGACAGAATCAGCAGCCAGTTTGGAGAGACAAATACTTAATCCCACTTCCCACCTTGCCATAAATACCTGAGCATAAGCTCTGGTTGTGAAATTTGATGCTTATTTGGCCCAAGGTTAAATTGTAAAGGAGCTTTAAGGGCCGCATTTAGGACAGAGATAAATGCACAAATGACAATGCACATAACTTGGGGAGCACACGCAATTAATGATGGCCACTGGAACACCCTGCCTCCCTGGGCCAGCAGCTCTCCTGTTTTGGAACTGCTTAGATAAAATTGGCAGGAGCCAGGAAGGAGGGGACGCTGTTGCTTCAGTGCAAGATGACAACTGAAACCAGGAGGGAAGGAAGTGGGAGGAGATGCTGGAGCAAAGGACCATAATTTCATTATGAATTCCTGCCTATTCTGAGCAATTGTCCCCAAATTTGTCATTGAAAGTGCAATTTCCTCTATGAAAACTGCCTTTCCAAGGACCTTGGGAAAGATTATGAGAACAGGAAGTAGGGCGTCCAATTCTTGTTGGTAATGAATTTTATTCTGTATTTGTTATTTATGAATTCTGTGTACTGTTCAGTCTTGTCTGGTAATAAAGTTAGTATTACTTTTTATTCTTTCATTTGTCCAGCAGACACCTGCTGATGGCTCACTGTGTGCCAAGTGCTGTGCTGGGCACCAAGCATATTGAACAGGTCCTGGTTACTGCCCTCTGGTGCTTACGCTTCATCAAGAGAAGCAGACAGGAAGCATCTAATCACAGAGAGAAGTTTCATACTTACCAGGGTGATGTGTGCTATCAAGAGCCAAAGGATGTGATGAGAGCAGGCAACAGAAGTGACATTTGAGCTGAAACTAAGGACAAATAGGAGAAAAGTTGGCAAAAAGAGGGAAAGAGAAATAGGAGAAAAAAGCAATCAAATGCCAGAAATGGGGCTGAAAAGATGTAGAAGTGGTTTCTAAGCATGAGTTTATCATTTCTTTTCTCATCATCTTTGCATCAACTACATGAGTTTTTCCAAGCGTGGTCCGTGAGCCTCTTGCATCAGAATTCCCTGGAAGTACAGTCAGCCCTCTGCGTCCACCAGTTCTGCATCTGCAGATTCAACCCACTGTGCATAGACAATATTGGGGGCTGGGTACAGTGGCTCATGCCTATAATCCCAGCACTTTGGGAGGCCGAGGTGGGCGGATAACTTGAGGTCAGGAGTTCGAGACCAGTCTGGCCAACATGGTGAAACCCCATCTCTACTAAAAAATACAAAAATTAGCTGGGCATGGTAATGCACATCTGTAATCCCAGGTACTCAGGAGACTGAGGCAGGAGAATCACTTGAACCTGGGAGACGAAGGTTGCTGTGAGCCAAGATCGCGCCATTGCACTCTAGCCTGGGCAACAAGTGCGAGACTCTATCTCAAAAAAAGAAAAAGAAAATATTCGGAAAAAAACCCAAAACAATAAAAATATATATAATAATAATAAGTACAAGTAAAAAATGGTGTAACTATATATCATTATCATTATATTAAGTATTATGAGTAATCTACAGATGATGTATATGGGAGGATGTGCCTAAGTTATATGCAAATACTAAGCCATTTTACACAAGGGACTTTGAGCATCCTCAGATTTTGGTATCTGGGGTCCTAGAACTAATCCCCCATGGATACCAAGGCACTACCGTATGTTAAAAAATCAGGGCTGGGGGCAGTGGCTCACACCTGTAGTCTCAGCACTTTGGGAGGCCAAGGCAGGTGGATCATTTGAGGTCAGGAGTTCGAGACCACCCTGACCAACATGGTGAAACCCCATCTCTACTAAAAAAATATAAAATTAGCCAGGCATGGTGGCACACACCTGTAATCCTAGTTACTTGGGAGGCTGAGGCAGAATTACTTGAACTCAGGAGGCAGAGGTTGCAGTGAGCCAAGATCATGCCATTGCACTCCAGCCTGGGCAACAAGAGTGAAACTCCATCTCAAAAATAAATAAATAAATAAATAAATCAGATTCCTGGGCTCCACACCAGGCCACTAAATCACAATCTCTAAGAGTAGGACCCAATACTCTGCACTTTAAATTCAGCCCACACCCCTCCCCTTAGGTGATTATTATACACACTCAATTTGATTTGAGAGCCACTCCTTGTATTAGAGATTTATAATTTCTGCCAATACTACTGCTTATATAATACCATTTGATCCCCACAGTAACCTTATATGGAATACAGGTATAGGACATATCATCATTCCACTCTTACAGATGATGTAGCTGAGGCCTGGAAAAGTGAAGGGATTTACTCATTCATGTGCCTTCTGCCCTTCTCACACCACCAGGCTATGCCTCTAAGTTAGATTACATAATGACCCCACTCACTTTACAAATATGATATAGTATACCCAGGCATAGTTTGCAAGCTTGAAGGCATACTTCTATTTCCTTTGCAGTGTTTGTTTTTGGCATAATATCACCTAGTAGTTTACCAGTTCTAAAATCAGAAAGACCTGGAATTGAGTCCTAGCTCTGCCACTTATGAGCTGTGTGACCTTGCGACCTTGAATAGGGTACTCACCTCTCTGTACTTCAGTTATTTCATTTGTCAAATAAGGATAAATAATAATGCCTACATCACTGAGTTGTTACAAAGATTAAGTACTGCATGCAAATACCACGTACAGAGTTTTTTGAGCACTTGGTAAATACTAAAAAAAAAAAAAAAAAAATGGCAACTCTTTTACCTATAACATTTAGGACACATTGAAGATGTATTTTGTTACTAACTAAAACCCAGACAGGTATCACAAGAGATGTTACACATGGAAGGCTTAAATAAATGCTATAAGTCATTCAGGCAAAGACATGTAAGAAAACCAAATATCAATGAGCACATCTAGTATCCAGATTTTGGTATCTAAATACCATTTCTCACAAAGCCAGACTAGGCCTCCTTGGAGAAATATTGATTTAAGGTGTGAAGAAGGGAAAGTACAAAGTGAATCTGAAACATTTTATGGCCGAGTGCTATGTCTCAAACCTGTAGTCCCAGCACTTTGGGAGACTGAGGTAGGTGGATCACTTGAGTCCAGAAGTGTAAGACCAGCCTCGGCAACATGGTGAAACCCCATCTCTATAAAAAATATAAATATCGGCCGGGCGCGGTGGCTCAAGCCTGTAATCCCAGCACTTTGGGAGGCCGAGGCAGGTGGATCACAAGGTCAGGAGATCGAGACTATCCTGGCTAACATGGTGAAACCCTGTCTCTACTAAAAATACAAAAAACTAGCCGGGCGTGGTGGTGGGCGCCTGTAGTCTCAGCTAC
>NW_012104732.1:2179875-2192836 GCF_000951045.1 Mandrillus leucophaeus | reverse complement strand
AGGCTGATGTTGCAGTGAGCCAAGACCACTGCACTCCAGCTTGACTGACAGAGGGAAACCCCATCTCAAACAAACATCTTACTGTGTCACTGTGATATTGTGAAATAAATATATATATATAGTCATGCATTACTTAACAGGGGGGATACATTTTGCAAAATGCATCACTAGGTGATTTTGTCATTGTGCAAACCTCATAGAATGTACTTACACAAACCTAAATGGTATAGCCTACTGCACACCTAGGCTATATGGTATACAGATAGACTTTTACTCCTAGGCTATGAGCCTGTACAGCATGTACTGTACTGAATACTGTAGGAAATTATAACATCAGATATTTGCATATCTAAATATATGTAAACATAGAAAAGGTAGAGTAAAAATGTAAAAGACTTTTAAAAGTGGTTTGCCTGTATAGGGCAGTTCCATTACAATCTTATAAGACCATCTTTATATATGTGGTCCATTGCTGACTAAAAGTCACTGTGGCACACAGCTATATACATGTATGTATATATTTTTGTTTTCATACACAGTTTCTGACTCACAGCTTCTAAAACCCTTGTAATTTCCTAAGTGATTAGAGCAATTGGTATACCTTTTGTTAAAATATTTGGCCCTTTGTCTTGGGTTTCTGAAACAGGTAAAAGATGAAAGATGTGTCTTTGGTTATACATAACAAGCCTCTTTCGACTACAGTGAACTTATTTTAATTATGTGATATTTGGAAAGTCCCTAGATACCCACGGCATGGGGGCTGGTTGCCAGGGGAATAAACCATGTAATTACAGGGTTCAGTTCTCCTGCCTCTTCCACCTTTGGGGATGGGAGAGGGGCTGAAGGTTGGTCACTAGTGGCCAGTTGTTTGATCAATCATGCCTATGTAATGAAGCCTCTATAAAAACCCAAATAAGACTGGGTTCCTGGAGCTTCCAGGTTGGTTAACAAGAATGCATTCAAGTGCTGGCAGGGTTGTGCACCCCAGCTCCACAGGGAGGGAAGCTGCTACATTTGGGATCCTTCCAAACCTTACCCTATGTCTCTTTTCTTCTGGCTATTCATTTATATCCTTTAAAAATACTTTGTAATAAATAGGTAAATGGAAGTAACTTGTTTTTTTTTGGAGTTCTGTGAGCCACTCTTACAAATTAATTGGACCCAAGGAGGGGATTGTGGGTACCCCACTTTATAGCTGATTGCTCAGAAGCACAGGTCCCAACCTGGAGTTTGTGACTGGCATCTGAAGTAGGGGGTAGTCTTGTGGGACTGAGCCCTTAACCTGTGGGATTTGGCCATCTCTCCGGGCAGAGTGTGTCAGAATTGAATTGAGTTCGAGGATACCCAGGATATCCAGGTGTCTGCTGGAGAATTGCTTGGCATATAGGGAAAAGCCACCTCACACATCTGGTGTCAGAAGCAAAGTGTTTGACTGTGTAAGAGAGTAAGACACTCTGTCCTTTGGTTTTTTCCCATCTTTAGACACATAAAGTGAAGAGATACTTAAAGACTGATGGGAACACATCAAAAAGACAGATAAGCTAACTCAAAGTGGATCCCAATTCCCAAATTTGGGACAAATGATGTTGATTATAATGCATTGAGTTTAAAAAATATCTGAGTTCGCAGTGGTGATTAAAAAGATGGGATGGAGCAGGGAAAGCGTTTTTTGTTTGTTTGTATTTTTTTTTTTTTTTTTTTTTACAAAATGCCTGTGTCTATATAGAAGGAATTATATAGAGTCAGAAAAGTTAGAAATTACTGTTTTGTAACACCATTATAATAAGGGATTCAGACAACAATCATCACTGAGTGCTAAAACCCATTGGTTAAAGGTTATTGGGAAACAAAATATTCACATGGTCTTAAATATTACTTAATTTTACTTATTTTAATATTATACAAAGAGAAGAGTGTATCTTTCTGATAGGGAGATCTGGTAAATACCATCTAACCAAATAACCAAATTTAGCATCACCTATCATCGGACAGACTGACATGACGTGTCTTCTGATGTGATGCAACAGGAAGTATGCAACCTCACCCATGCAGTAGTGTTGTGTGTTGCCAAAATTGTCTAATCTGAGTCAAATAATAGGAAACAATCAGACACATCCAGAAAGACATCCTTCAAAACATCTGACTGGTACTCTTCAAAACTTTTACTGTGGTAAATGGGAAGAATGTTCTAGGATCTAAATCTAGATTAACATTCTAGAATTAATGTTGTAGCATCTAGATTAAAGGAAACTAGTGACTGGGCAACTAAATGCAGTATATAGTCCTTGATTGGATCCTGGCTTTTAAAAACAAGTTATAGCACAATTTAAATGTCTACCAACTATCAAATAGATAGATAAAATGCAGATGAACCCTGAAAACATTATGCTAAGGGAAAGAAGCCAGACACGGACACATATTGTGTGAGTCCATTTTTATGAAATTTCCATAATAGGCAAATCCACGGAGACAGAAAGATGAGTGGTTGTCAGGGGCTGCAGGGAGGTGAAGAATAGGGAATGACTGCTAATGGGTACAGGAGTTTTTTCTAGGTGGATGAAAATGTTCTAGAATTAGATAGTGGTGATAGTTGTGTAACCTGTGACTATTCTAAAAACCTGAGTTGTACACTTGAAAAGGGTGAATTTTATATGCGAATTGTGTATCAATTTTATAAAAATATCTCAAATTTTAAAATCAGAGACAGAAAGTTTAAAAGGCTATAACGGGCTGGGCGTGGTGGCTCACACCTGTAATCCCAGCACTTTGGGAGGCCAAGCCGTGTGGATCACGAGGTCAAGAGATTGAGACCATCGTAGCCAACGTGGTGAAACCCCGTCTCTACTAAAAATACAAATATTGGGCCGGGCACGGTGGCTCACACCTGTAACCCCAGCACTTTGGGAGGCCGAGGCGGGCGGATCACGAGGTCAGGAGATTGAGACCATCCTGGCTAACATGGTGAAACCCCGTCTCTACTAAAAAAATACAAAAAATTAGCCGAGCGTGGTGGCGGGTGCCTGTAGTCCCAGCTACTCAGGAGGCTGAGGCAAGAGAATGGTGTGAACCCAGGAGGCGGAGCTTGCAGTGAGCCAAGATCACGCCACTGCACTCCAGCCTGGGCGACAGAGTGAGACTCCGTCTCAAAAACAAAACAAAACAAAAAACATTAGCTGGGTGTGGTGGCACGCACCTGTAATCCCAGCTACTCAGGAGGCTGAGGCAGGAGAATCACTTGAACCTGGGAGGCAGAGGTTGCAGTGAGCAGAAGTCGAGCCACTGTCTGGCAACAGAGCGAGACTCTGTCTCAAAAAAAAAAAGAAAAAGAAAAAGAAAAAACCCTATAATGGACATTGGGACAATCGGGGGAATTTGAATGAGCTATGTGTTAGGTAATATTTTTTTCAATGTTAAATGTCGTATGTTCTACCTATTAGGAAATATTTAGGGATCATTGTGCTTTACTTTCAAATGTATCAGGAAAAAGTATTGGGAGAAAGCAAATGTGGTAATACCGTAATACAATTGACCATTGAATAACAGGTTTTTGAACTGCAATGGTCCAGTTATGCTTGGAATTTACTTCCACTCTGACATCCCTGAGACAGCAAGACAACCCTTCTTTTCCCCTCCTCCCTTCCCTGCTTCCCTGCTTCCCTGCTTCCCCCTCTCCCCTCCTTGCTTCCCCCCTCCCCTCCTTCCATCCCTGCTGCCCCCTTCCTTCCTTCCATCCCTGCTTCCCCTTCCCTCCTCCCCGTTCCTCCCTCCCTCCTCCTCCTCCTCTTCCTTCCTCTTCCTACTAAACGTGAAGACCTTTATGATGACCTTTGTGATGATCCTTTTCCATTTAATAGTAAATATATTTTCTCTTCCTTATGATTTTCTTAATAACATTTTCTGTTTTCTAGCTTACTTTATTGTAAAAATACCACACATAATACATTTAACCTACAGAATATGTGTTAATCAACTGTTTATGTGAGTGGTAAGACTTCCAGCCCACAGTAGGCTCTTAGTTAAGTTCTGGGGGAGACATAAGTTATACTCCATTTTCGACTGTGGGGGGGTCTTAACCCCCATGTTGCTCAAAGTTGAACTGCAATTAGTGATTTAGGTAAAATGCATAAAGGAGTTCATTGTATTATTCTTTTAGTTTTTTTTGTAGCTTAAGATTTTCAAAATAAAAAGATGAGGGTTGGTGGGACCACTTACTGAGTGTCTATGGCAAACCAGATAGGAGGTTGTAGATTCCTGTGGATTGTGACAGGGATATTAGGAATATTAAGGAGTATCTCTACCTCCTTTCTGAGTGAATCCTCAATGGAGAGTGAATTGTATGCTCCCGTCAAAATTTTCTCTTGGTTCTACCAGCATCAGAGACAGTTAGGCTGTCTGTCTTCTGGGGAAGTCATTCCGTGCTTGCGCTTCGTAGGTGTAGTGGGTGTCCTGAATCACGTTGTCTGATTTAATAGCATTGGATGGGGGTCTTAAAATCTTCCGAAGAACTAGTGTTAACTTTATTAGTGAAATTGAAAGGGTGATGAGATGCAAGTTGGTTGGGGGGGTGAAGGCCTAAGAACAACAAAGAAGAAGGGGTGGGCATGGGCCCCTTTAGTGAGGAAAGCAAATGGTCAAGGCTAAGAACCGAAAGCTTGGCTGCTGAGTTTGGGTGATAAATGGGAAGTGAGGCAAGCCAGTGCCCCAACTCCACCTGCAGGCTCTAAATAGTAAAATGAATCCATGGGAGTGTCTCTGTTTAGGCTCCAGGTGCTCCTGGCTAGTGGTTAGGAAGCGAGTAAATTGGTGTCTCCTACTGTCCCACCTATTCATGTTACCCCTCTTAACCATGGAATCATTGTCATCTGTTCAGCCTCTTTTTGTCTTTGTTCTGTTATTTGTGCCTCAAGGAGGCTAGGAGAGTGCCCTACAGAGCTGACCTAACTAGCGTGAAGCTCTGGATAGAGCTTCAGGGTCTCACTTGGGAGTGGAGGCTGGGGGTACGGAAATGGCTGAGCAGCAGCAGCAGCAACATAAGGAAGTTTTTGTGCGGCTGACTGGGGAGGGTGGGGAAGACTGGATTTCTGGTTTACCCCAACCACTGGTGCTTTCTGTTTTTAAAACAGACGTGCTTCATCCTTCCCAGAGCAGGGGCCAAAGATGGGAGCTCAAAATGCAAAGTCCCAGCCAGGGAAATTAAGCTGCAAGAGCTCAACGCCTGAAAAATATTGACTGTTTCTTTTTTTAAGCGAATATTCCAAATTTCTTATGAAAGTCAACTTAGACATCCAGGACACAGGAAACAAGGCAAGAGGCCGCAGCCAGCTGCCTCAGAGGACCCGGGACACTTTCTTAATAACCTCCAGATGGTTCCACAGGAATTGCTAACATCTTGAAAAAAAAAAAATCAGCTGCGGGAGAAATGAGATTCAAGTGGTTTAGGAAGGAGAGCCTGGAGGAGACTCCCAAGGGACTGAGAGTGGGTCTGAAATAGAAACTTCTCTGGTGGGATGACTGCTTCCTACAGCAAGGCTGGAGAGGAGTGGGTGTAAAAATCCAGGGCTTCTCTTGGAGCCTTGGGGTTGGCAAGGGAGCCTCGACAGAACTGGCCTCCTAGTCATATTAATCCATTCACTAGCCTGGGGTTGCAAGAACTTTTTACGTTATTTTTTGTTTTAGAGAGGCACATTTACTTCACAGTCTACTGTATCTGTTAGGTTCTACAGGCACAGGGCTCAGGGCCAACAGGTTTTGAGGGCCTATAGCAATATTTAGCCCTGAAAAAATGTTACATAGATAGTATATATAAAATCCTATATATGATATGATATGCATCTATGTAGACAGCAAAATTATATATATATATATATATATTTTTTTTTTTTTTTGAGACAGTGTCGCTCTCTGTCGTCCAGGCTGGAGTGCAGTGGCACGATGTCAGCTCACTGCAACCTCTGCCTTCCAGGTTCAAGTGATTCTCCTCCCTCAGCCTCCTGAGTAGCTGGGATCACAGGCACCTGCCATCACGCCCGGCTAATTTTTTTGTATTTTAGTAGAGATGGGATTTCGCCATGTTGGCTAGGCTGGTCTTGAACTCCTGACCTCAAGTGATTCAACTGCCTCGGCCTCCCAAAGTGCTGGGATTATAGACATGAGCCACTGGGCCCGGACTTAGACAGCAAAATATAAATATGTTTTCCAACATATGCAAAAGAACCCCCCCCCGAAATTTAGTGGATTAAATGCCTATAATAGCTAATCAATTGTATCAACTCCATCAGTTCTTAAGCTTAGTATTCATTAAAAGCTTTATTTCATTTGGAAACAATCTGTATGTTAGATTTTCTCATTTCTGAGGAATTGCTTCAACATCAACTCCTTGGAGCCAAATAATTTTAAAAGCGAAATTTTTAAATCCTTCCATAGTTGCATGCTGTGTGGAATGAAGAGACCGCGGCTCACCAAGGCTCACAAAGGCCTTACCACGATCCCAGGTGTTCCGAAGAGGTGTGTGTTTCTTCCTCCCTCTCCTCACAGTTGCTGTCCCCCAGGGAAGAGGAAGTGACTTGCTTGTGGAATGTAACTGTTTGCACGCAAATCACTTATTTGGAACCAAAAATGGGGAGAAGGAAGTAGGAGCCATAGACTCAGGGCTTGATCAGGATTCTGCAAGCCTTAGAGTTCTCCACTCCCCACAATACACCTCTCACCTGGGCCATTTAGAGGCATCCCCTGCCTCCCACTTTGTCTCTGCCTAAGGGCTACACTCCACGCCCCTGCACCCCCCGCCCCGCTCTGACCCCCACTTTAACAGGATTCAACTCCTTTATCTGACTGTGACTACAGGTGATGAGAGCTGGGAGGGCGACTTGGCTGGCCTTTCTTGCAGCTCCCACATTCTAAATCAGGGAGCATGCAGGAGTGTAGAATGAACAGCAAGAATATACACAGCCTGGAACTTCCAGTCTGAAATGTCTAGGGCATTTAGTATGAAAAATCTGTTCATAATTGAAAAAACAAAACACCTAATGCAGGAACCAGAATTTTCTGCAACAAGCAACATTACCAAAAAAAGACCAGCCAAGAGGGCTTGCCAGAACTGGCTATAGAGCGTTATACCAGGTAAACTCATCAGATGGAACCATCTCTTTCCTTTGGGAGAACACTGACATTTAGGCTTTGGCTTCTCGGGATTCTGCTGGAGGACTTTTCGGTGGAATGCAATGACTCCTTCCTTCCTCCCTGAACTGAAATCCGGGCTATTACAATTCCAAATGGACACAGAGTCCTGCCAAGTTTATAGGAAATTGGAATGACAGCTTGGGTTCCCACCACTAAGGATAGCAGAAGCTGAATGCTCAGAGAATAAGTAACATTTCCCTGGTGATTCCCAGCGTGTCTATTTTTATTTTAAGGAGTTCTGTGTTTTCATTCAGTTTTGTGAATGGAGGAATCCATATGGAATTTTCACCAACTGTACTGAAATAAAAGCATGTAACTTTTCAGCAGTGTACTGAAATATCCACAAAGATTCAAGGTTAGGTTGGAAAGAATTCCAGACATTCGCTTTTGAAGACCTGTGAAAAATCTGCTAACTTCTAATGGGTACCTTTTGGGCACATGGCAAAGGACAATATCAGCTGCTAAATCCATCCATGTACAAGAGGTATTGTCTTCAACAAAGCACAGCTCATCATTTAATAGAGATTACAAAGTAGCTGCTCTAAGATAAGCAGCTTATATTAATAAATATGAAGTAGGAATATTTATATATTTTATTGAAAGTGCAGGATTTTGGGGATGGAATGGGAAAAGAGATTGATAAATGCCATGCATAAAACAGGTGTATTTTTATTGGTAATTCCCAGTAAGTTTTCTTGAACATGTATATTATTCACAACTATTTGAAATTACCTTGTTTGTTCATTTGTTCATTTACTGATGGTGTGATGCCCAGCTTCTTCAGTGTCCACCTCCACCTCTTTATTTCCTCTGTAACATAAGCCCCACAAAACAGGGAGCTTACCTATCTTGACTCTCTACCTCCAGACCTAGAAAGAGTGCCCGAAACATGGTTCTAAGTAAATGGTTTTCTCCCCTCTTCATCCAAGAGACAAAAATTTCCTTCTCTTTCCTTTTTTTTTAAAAAAGGTTAGTAATGAAAAAAGACATTATACATATTCATACAGATGACTGGGTTTTTTGTTACAGTTGTTGCTGTTTGTCTTGCCTTATGGTACACGTTAATTGAACAATGTGCCCACATTATTCATGTAAAAAATATGTGTCTTCTCTACCCAGCACTGTTCTCAGAAGGAAAAATCCTGTATCCATGGAACTTACATTCCAGTGGAGAGAGACAGACAGTAAAACATAAATATATATTTTGTCAAGTGGGGATAAGTACTATGAAGAAAAGTAAAGCTGGATTTTAAAGGGGTGGTCAGGGAAGGTTTCTGATAAAGGGCCATCCTTATCAGAAATGAGAGCTTAGGAAGCTAAGCTTGCTGATAGCTGGCGGAAATGCTGCCTGGGTAGCATCATGTGCACAGTTCAAAGCTGGACACATGCTTACCTCCTTTGTGGAAGAGCAGGGAGGCTGGAGCAGAGTGAGCCACAGGAGGGATGTAGGAGGTGCCGTGGGAGAGCTGCGGCAGGTCACAGAGGGCTTGGGGGCCTGGGCGGACTGTGGCTTCTACTCTGTATGACATGGGGAGGCCCCTCGAGGGTCTAGAATCAATGGGCACCATGATGTGGCTTAGGTTCTAAAAGGCTTCCTCTGGCTGCTGTGTGGCAAAAAGAATGGGGTGGGTGGCTTGGCAAGAGGGGAGGAACGAGAGTAAGTAGGAGGCTTTGTAGTAATCCAGGTGAGAGGGATGGCAACTGAGACTAGTGGAAGTGATGAGACATGGTCAGATTTTGAATATGCTTTGAAGGCAGGGCCAGTGAGATTTGCTGATGATTTGAAAGGGGGACATGAGAGCGGGAGCCAGGGATAGTTTTGAGGCTGTCAGGCTGAGCACTTTGCAGAATGATTTCCTGGCCATTTAGCGAGACGGAGAAGCAGGCTTGAGGAGAACTCAAGGGTTGACTTTGGGTTTAGGTCTGAGAAACTTTGTTGAGCCTGTAGGGAGAGGCCAAGTAGGCAGTCGCACGTAGGAGGGTGAAGTTCTAGCTTGAGACCTTCACTGGCATGGTGACCACTGAGCCCTGACAAGGCAAGGGCCCAAGAGGATGGGGCCAAACATGGGGCCAGTGTCAAGTGACACAGATGCCAAACTTACATGATCACAGTCCTCAAGTCTAGAACAATTCTCCTACATAGTTACGAAGGAAATCTACCAGGGTTGAGATTTCACCCCTCTGAGGAATTCAGGGGCCTTATTTAATCTGTTTTCTTCATGCTAATGTTCTTCTCCTTTCTCTCTATACCGTTATGCTATTTATTGATCAAAGAACCATAAAGTTACTTGTTTTTAACAAGACAGAAGACCACAGCATGGAGGTTTCACTTTAGGATTGAAACATTTGGCTTTTTACTGCTAACTAATGGGCCTGCAGACTAGGAAACATGAAAGAACCCTCATTTGTATTCCTAATGAATAACCATCCTGTGTCTGGGAGAGTCTGGCAGTAAATGACAGGTAAGGCTGGGGCAGGGAGGCTTCAGGTCCCTTCTTTGCAGAGGCCTAATGGACCACCAGTCCTGAGACTCTGAAGATTGATGTCAGGCAAGAATGTCCAGGGAGTCTGCCACTGTCTGCTCCAAAACAGGATTTAGTCCTTCCTAATCTTGGGAATTTCTGAAGCCCCAATTCCTTTATGACTGTTAACTTTACTATCCTTAGTCCCCGGGGATAATCAGCTGGTGGATTCCTTTTTCCTTGAACCTAAATCTGAAGCCCCATTGGACTTTCCCATAGCACAAATAACATTCTATTCCTGTAGAATGTTGTCTCATTCACAGGAAGTCATCTCTAAATTACATCACAGGCCAGTTCTACTGTATTCCATTGACGCTTATTATGGAACCATTGTAGGAATGCCATGGTTCTTGTCTTCAAAAGCTAGCATATCCCATCCATTATGTTCAAGATTCTGGAGCTGGTGGCAGAGACAGGAGAAACACAGATGACTGAAATCCCAGGATGTCTCATCATCCTCTCTATGTTGTAGCAAATCTTTTCTCCAAACATTTCCCTAAGTTCATAGTGGTGAGTATATGACAAAGCATGATAACTTAGCTATGCCATTGGCTGACATGATGGAATGGTAAACATATTTATCTTTTATTTGAATATTTTACATGTGTTATGTCCTTGGTAAAGCCAGCCTTAGGAGTGGTAGGTACTTCTCTCATCTAAAGTAGATTAGAGGGGGAAAAAGTGGGTTATGTCAGTGTTGCAGAAAACCACTAGTCATCTCCCAGTATCTACCCTTCTCTTCTTCTATGGTAATAACATTAAAGCCCCAATTTTAAGCTGGGCATATAGCCACTTGTCATTAAGACTACATTTCCCAAATTCCCTTGCAGCTAGGTAGGCCATAAGACTGAGTTCTGGCCTATGTGAGTAGGTTAAAGTGTCTGGGGCAGCTCCTAGAAACCCACTTAAGAGGCATTGTGTATACACACTTTGCCTCTTCTTCTTCATGCCTGCCTTTGTCCTGCTGTCTGAAATGCAAATACTGCCATCTTGGTTGAGTCCATGGATGATGAAACAAGAGAGAAGGAACAGCCCCCCATGTACTGACTGTCGTCAAGGCCTTTTATATGATAGAGAATAAACTTTTATTTATTGGATGGTTTCTAGTCCTCACAGCTGAAGCTAATACCAATTCAACTAGCTAAATATTCCTCCAATTAGAGTGCTTAGTGACAGGCTCCACAGTATCATTCTCAGCTGCTGAGAACAATGTGCTCATCCTGCCGAGTCATAGAATGTTTACTCCAAGAGATGGTAATATATCATCAAGATCATTCTAAAAGCCTAATGCAGCAAGCATCACTTAATACCTGAATACCAAAAAGTGAAAATAATGGTTTCCTGTCTAATGGGACTTGAGTTCACATGTCCCCTCAGCCAAAGGGACTTGTGCTGGCACACACCACTGTCCTCTGCTTTTGTATTTCTATCATGTGGACTCTAGATACAGATGAATAAAGCCAGCATGGTTCCTTTTTTTTTTTTGAGATGGAGTCTCGCTCTGCCGCCCAGGCTGGAGTGCAGTGGTGCAATCTCGGCTCAGTACAAGCTCTGCCTTCTGGGTTCACATGATTCTCCTGCCTCAGCCTCCCGAGTAGCTGGGACCACAGGCGCCTGCCACCACGCCCGGATAATTTTTGTTTGTATTTTTTAGTAGAGATGGGGTTTCACCGTGTTAGCCAGGATGGTCTCAATCTCCTGACCTTGTGATCCACCCATCTCGGCCTCCCAAAATGCTGGGATTACAGGCATGAGCCACCGCGCCCAGCCAAAGCCAACATGGTTTCTAAAGGCAGATGAGAGAAGTACCTACCACTCCTGAGGCTGACTTTACCAAGGACATAACACATGTAAAATATTCAAACAATATAGAAATGTATAGTAAAATGTGCCGCATATCCCATGACCCCTTACCTAAAAGTCATGATGTTAAAAGCTTTCAGGATATCCTTCTAGATATTTTCCTTGTATGTAGAGCCCTTCTTTTTAACACACACACACACACACACATATACACACACACACACACATATAAATGGGATTGTACTGCACACACTGTAATATACTTTGCTTTTACATTTAATCATAGTTCTAAACATCTTTCCAAAACAGCATATATATGCGTCGACTTCCATCTGACTGCATAGAATTCCATTGTACAGTAGATGTACCATAATTTATTTCACCAATTTCCTGTTAATAGACCTTTGTTTCCAGAGTCTTGCTCTGGAAGTCTGGACAAAGATTGCTGCAACAGATTCCTTTGCACATCTATCTGTGTACCAATACATTGGTACACAGAATTGGAGTTGCTAGGTTAAATCATATGTTAAGTATCTAAGTAGTGCTCCCTGCAGCTACGTTACCAGCAACTGTGCCAAAGCTGCTTTTCAAACTCAGATGGAAACCACAATTGGACATTAACTTTATTTCTTATTCACTTATTACTTTTGTTATTTAGGTTTCTATTCAGAGAAAGAATGACGTCTGACTTTTCAAAAGACAAATGAGAAGCAGGTGAGTGATCTGCTTCAGTATAATGCTTTCTTTTGTTTAAAGTGCATTATGGGCAAAAGTTCTGTCTCATTACTGAAAAGATGCTAGTGATTATTCTTATTCAAGAATTCAAGATATAGGCAAACAGGAGGTCAAGGCTGCAGTGAGCTGTGATTGCACCACTGCACTCCAGCCAGGGCAACAGAGCGTGACGCTGTCAAAAAAAAAAAAAAAAAAAAAAAGATATCGGCATATTAAGCTCAAGAAATGATGGAACTTGCTGAAAATCATTGGAGAGGAAGAATAGGGAATGCCATCAGGAATGTAAAACCTGGTCTTCTAGATCCCAGGCTACAGAGAGGTTATTTCACCACAAATACAAAAGGACTTTGAAAATAGAATTATATTCCATATAGAATATAGGTAATAGAAAGATACCTTATGTAAAGGCTAGAAGAAGGTCCACATTTAGGGCTCGTCAATATACTGTGATCTCTGACCACCCATCCCTATACTTGACACTTCCCCTCTCTTCTCAGAATCTTTCAAAAGCAGTCTCAGAGTATATGCAGCAGTAGCAGTGGTGGTGATGGAGTTTTTTTTTTTTTTTTTTTTTTTTTATCTCCATGGAGTCTCTGTTGCTCAGGCTGGAGTGCAATGGGGCTATCTCAAGATGAAAATCTTTGTCCTGAATCTGTACATCTGTGTACTCTTTTTGCATCTGCTCTGCTGATATTTTCATGCTCCCTTGACTCCTGCCTGCT
>NW_012104732.1:2173295-2179825 GCF_000951045.1 Mandrillus leucophaeus | reverse complement strand
TTTTTTTTTTTTTTTTTTTTTCTTTATCTCCAATATCCAGCAAGCTGCTTGGATAAATGCTTAAAACAAGATGAAAATCTTTGTCCTGAATCTGTACATCTGTGTACTCTTTTTGCATCTGCTCTGCTGATATTTTCATGCTCCCTTGACTCCTGCCTGCTATTTTAGAAGAAGAGTTCTTTGTATCAAAGGAGGGGTAGGGGAGTTAGGCATTTCTTCTGTACTGACGAAAGGCCTGCGGGGGATCCTGAGCCCTAGCCTCACTTCAGGTGGCAGAGGCCCTACTGCTGGTCTTTCTTGGAGAGGCTGTCTTAGAAGTAGGTAGCACCCTCTCCTGGGCTAAATTCAAACGATCTATATTTGTCCTGAAATCATCTGGGATAATAACAGGCATCTCCTTTTCTCTGGCAAGCTCTGCGCCATCACTGCCCCCTCCTGGCCCCTTCTATTTTTTTTTTTTTTTTTTGAATGCCGCACTGGACCATTTGCAAGTCCAAATAAGTCAGATTGGAGATTCTAAGTAAGACTGGTTAGGAAGTAGGAACGTATTTGAGTACTTACCGTGTGCAGGGCAGGGATGTGAATATAAAATGAAATAAAAGCTTGGAGTCATTATAGATGGAGAATATGAAGAATGAATGACTAAATGGTTATAAAATACTGTTTAAACAATTCCCAACATGCTAGAGGAACTCTGCATATGGTATAAATCGTATAGCAGTGAGGTGATGTTTGCTACCTGGCAGTCTCTTCATGAAATGGCAGATGCTGAGAAAGGAGTTGTCCAAAGGAGGAGGGCAGAGCCTGAGCTCGAGAAGTCTCTGGAAAGAGATATACTGGAAGTTTCTTTTATTGAACAATTTAACAGAAAACTGCAAAATTAAAACCTTTAGGACTCTCCTACCACCACCTTCTACCCTCTTGTCTTTTCTTCACCAGTCATTTGTTTTTCTGAACGACATTTGCAGAAAATGAAGACATTTTAGTGATGCCTTCTCTTCTACTCAGCATTCTGGTTTCTGCTTCATCTGAACATTTACCCTAATACTGTATTGAACTCCATCTGCATGCTACATACTGATGACCATGGCTATTGTTCATTTTATCCCATAAGTCAAAGATTGTTTCTGTTTTGCTTGTTCAATGTTCAGTGTAACAATAATGAAAAATAATGGTAATAGCTGTCACTTAGTGAGTTCTCACCCGATGCCAAGCACATAATCATTAACCGTTCTTTCATCTGATGCTTACAGTTACCTGATGGGATAAGAGCTTTATTATCCCAGTTTTTACAGATGAGAAAATTAAGGTTCAAAGCTATTTAGTAACTTGCCCAAGTTACAGAGATGGGATCTGAGCTTGGAAGTCTGGCTCTAAAGACCTTCTTTCTGTCCACTGTGAATATTATTCTGCTTAGCATTCACAAGTAATAGATGAACATTCAGGAATTCAGTGACTAAGGAAATAATCATATTTCCAGGTATAGTTCATTGCATAAAAATTAATGTGACTTGGGACATCACAGAATTGAGCTAGGAGGGAAGTATAGCATTTCCAGTGTCTTCGGAGCAGTTTGTTAATAGAAGAGGTGTTGAGAGCTGGGTTGGCTTACTCCTGACAGAGCACAGAACACCAACCTCCAGGGACACAGCCAAGACTTACTGAATACTTACTATGTTCCAGGCAGTGGGCTCAAAGCCCAGCATGTTGTTCTATTTAATCCTCACGACAACCTCACCTTACAGAGGAGGCTCAGAAAGGTGAAGCAACTTGCCCAAGGTCATCCAGCTAGTGGTTGGTGGAGTCAGGACACTTCATTGCTCTGCTGGACTCCTCTCAGGTGCCCCTGGGGAGACTTCAGATTGTCTTATAGGCCCCAGCTTCCCAAAGGATGCCCTCTGAATGGGGAGGAGGTTAGAGGGAGGATCAGGGTCTACCAGGAGTCTGCCAAAGGTGTGTGCTGGGAAATGCTCCTGGTCTGGAGGCTTTGAGGGAGCATGTCTGCTCCAAGAAAATCCAAATGGGCTTAAAAGAATCATGTCAAGGCCCAGGATAAGACTGTAAATATGTTTGGAATCTAAGCCTGTAAAACCTGTAAAATGTGTCCTCTAGTTATCTTGTTTTTGTTTTTTTTTTTGAGACAAGATCTCACTCTGTTGCCCAGGCTAGAGTGCGGTGGGGCAATCATGGCTCACTGAAGTCTCAACCTCCCAGGTTCAAGTGATCCTCGCGCGTCAGCCTCCCAAGTAGCTGGGACTACAGGCACTATGCCCAGCTATTTTTGTTGTTGTTGTTGTTATTGTTTTGTGGAGACAGGGTCTCACTATGTTCCCAAAACTCCTGGACTCAAGTAATCCGTCCACTTTAGCCTTCCAAAGTGCTGGGGTCACAGGCATGGGCCACCACTGCAGGCATAAGGCCTCCAGGTATCTTTAGAAGTCGGAATGTGTCTTATAATTTTATAGTACCTAACTTTGCTGGCCATACCATAGGTACTTAATAGATAAGAAGGAACAAGTCAATGAATGAATGAATGAATGACAAGGAGAAGGCAGCCTATGTGTGGGTAGCAGTCTGCTTAGGAACCCTTTCCTCCAGATACACGTATAAAGTAATGGTTCTGGTTGCTCTTAGGAAAAGTTTGTGAAATATGTTTTCAAGTTGGATTTGAGTGTGGGACTCTGGAGACAGTGTCTGGGTTCAAATTCTTGCTTTGCCACCCGTAGTGATTGTCTGTCGCAAGTCAGTGAACCTATCCAGGCCACTTGCTGTGAGTTGCAGGTGAAGCACCTGGCTAGAGGACGCGCTTGGTAAATCCCAGCTATGCTAATCACAGTACCGAAGCCCAGTCCAGCTGGAGGCAGTGCATCCGCCGTGGTTTACAAAGGCACCAGGGAATTGTTTCCCTCAGCATGGGAGCGTAAAATTCTCAGTCCCAAGTTGAACCCAAATGTGCAGGAACAAACACCTGGCCCCAAATATAATTTCCTCCCGCAGCTCATTGCGGCCCCGAGGAAATCACCGGGGGAGGGCTCGGGAGTGCAGCGCGGCAGCCCCATAATTTCCAGGGCCCTTCTCCTACACTGACACGTAATTGTCAGATTGTTTTATGAGAGCAGCTTCCTGCCCGCTTCCTGCCCGGCTTCCAAATGTGCTCATTCCCGAGGAAGCCTCACTTCTCCTTCTCGCCCTTAATCGCTCCTTTCCTGCCCGCCCCGGCCCCCAGGCTGGGCGATTTCCTAAATCACTCGGAATTGGCTTCCAGCGCCGGCGCCCCGGGTGGGCTCCCGGAGCGCGCGGGCCTGTGACCCGGAGGTCAGAGATGCCTCCGTCCTGTTTGATGTCTTGCCCTGGGGGCCTTCCATCGCCCACCCCCTTTCCCGTTCCCTCCGGAGCTGATTTGGCTTCTAAAGTCAGGGAGAGATAATTCCCTGATCTGTTTCTCTTTGCTCTCCCTCCTGGGCTAGAGAGCAGGAGCCCTGCCTGGGTCCTCAGCCCACTCCTCTTCCCCACCCAAATGGGGCAATTTCAAATATTCCAGCCTGAAGGAACTCCTTTCCTTAGAACCATTTCCCTGTCTCTCCAAAAGCCAACTGTTAGGAGGAAGTGATAAGTCCTAACGCTTTTAGCTTAATATTCCCCATTTGAAGAATTTCCGAGGAAGCAGCATGGGGCTTTTTTTATCTTAACTGTGTATTTTTTATTGCTAAAGAAATATGCAATCACGGTAAAAATTTCAAACAGATCGTTTCCAGACGGAACCACAGTTAACAGTATTTTGAGTATCCTTCCAGAAGTGTTCCATACACATACAAGCATATAAACGTGTATCTTTTTTTTTTCTTCTGTTTTACACAAATGGGAGCATATTGGACATCTTGTTCTACAACTTGCTATTTTTTATTTAGCACATTTTGGATGTTTTCCATTTCAATAAATCTAGCTTTACTCATTAAAAAAAATTGTTACGTCGGGAGGCTGAGGCAGGAGAATCGCTTGAACCCGAGAGGTGGAGGTTGCAGTGAGCCAAGATCGGACCGTTGCACTCCAGCCTGGGTAATAAGAGCAAAACTCTGTTTCAAAAAAAAGAAAAAACAGTCCATGCCAGAGAAAATTCCAGTAAAAGCGTGTGGTCGCACATACCATCACAAATGCACATACAATCAAACTTTAACTTTGAACAGTCCTAAAATAAATTTTATTATTATTTAACTATTTCCTTAAGGATGGGCTTCTAACCTTATTCCCAAATAATGACTGATTATTCTCTGTGATTCTCAGCTCATGAAAATTTGACCATTTTTTAATTATATTATTTACCTGCATCTTACTGATTTGAAGATCTCTTCATCTAAATAGGAAAATAATGCTTTTCTATCGTAGATTTTATCAGTAGTTCCCAACTTTATCATTTGTCATTTAGGTTCGTTTATATTTTTCCCCAAATAATATTTTTAAAATTATTTAATATAGGCCAGGCGTGGTGGCTCACGCCTGTAATCCCAGCACTTTGGGAGGCCGAGGCGGGCGGATCACGAGGTCAGGAGATCGAGACCATCCTGGCTAACAGGGTGAAACCCCGTCTCTACTAAAAATACAAAAAATTAGCTGGATGTGGTGGCAGGCGCCTGTAGTCCCAGCTACTCAGGAGGCTGAGGCAGGAGAATGGTGTGAACCTGGGAGGTAGAGCTTGCAGTGAGTCGAGATTGCACCATTGCACACCAGCCTGGGCGACAGAGTGAGACTCCATCTCAAAAAAAGAAAACAAAAAACAAAAAACAAACAAAAAATTATTTAATATAATAGTGAATTTGTCAGTTCTTTTGTTTTTTGCTTCTGTACATGCTTAGAAACCCTTCCATAAGCCAAGTGTGGTAGTTCATGCACCTGTAACCCCAGCACTTTGGGAGGCTGAAGTGGGAGTGTATTGCTTGAGTCCAGGAGTTTGAGACCAGCCTGGGCAACATAGTGAGACCTCATCTCCACAGAAACAAAATTTAAAAAATTAGCCAGGCATGGTGTTATGCACCTATGGTCCCAGCTACTTGGGAGGCTGAGGTGGGAATTTGAGCCCAGGTGAGCTTGAGCCTAGGAATTTGAGGCTGTGGTAAGCTGTGATTGTGCCACTGCACTCCAGCCTGGACAACAGACTGAGACCTCAACTTAAGAAAGGAAGGAAGAAAGAAAGAGAGAGAGAAAAGAAGCCCACCCATAAACTAAGGATTTTTGAAAAATAACCCATGTTTTCCTTTGTATTTTTCACATTTAAATCCTTAAAATGTTGAGGGAAAAATAAATCATATAATAGAGGCCAGACGTTATTCCCCACCTCCCTTATCAGGTGTTTTCATACTGTTCATTAACTAATGTGTTTTTTCTTGGCAGTTTTAAAAAATAAAATCTCTTCATATAAGGAAAACACTTATTGTTTCATAATGATAGCTTTCCCAATATGTGAAGCTCTTTAGAGAAGAAAATAATTTGATCCTTAACATCTTTAAAGATGCTGAGACCCATCTTCCAGAAAAAACAGGTTCACTGCTAATATTTGACTGGTCTTTGTGAAGTGAGTGGCCCGTAAGATGGATTCTTAGAGGCTGTTTTCCCCTCATTCGTCAGGCAAGCCCTCATTGCTACTGTGTAAAGTGGTCTATGGCATCACAGGAATGACCGTGTCTAATTTTTTCCCTCAGGAAGTATATCATCTAACAGGAAAATGTGGAGGAGTCTGGCTGTGTGTGTGTGTGTTTACAACTCACTAATGTACTGTGGGTTCCTAGGGCTTTGAAAATGTAAAGAAAGGAGATTCAGATTTGTTTAGTTGATTATTTCAGGAAATACACTGTTGAATAGTTGAAATTTGGAATAGAACATCAGAAAGTATTATAAGGTGCATGCATTTTAGAAATGCATACTCTGTGTGAATATTCCTATTTGTTTTCATTTGTCTAAGAAGCAAAGTCCTTTTTGGGCACAGCCCCCTCAGATTTAGAATTTCAGAGTCGGGAGATAGGAGGGAGAATAACTTATTAGTTATTCCTGTATGTTGCTTATCATACCCATTTTACTGAATGAAAACTCCATGTCTTACCCACAGGTATTATTACCAAGTAGCAGAGGTAGAATTGCATGCAGCTTTCTCAACTCAAGAGTTGCGGCGGACATTTTTAGTTGCCTACCCAGTAGCTACTCCCTCAACCCTTTCCTGGCTAAGAAAACTGATTTTGTATGAAGTGAGAGTGCCCAGCCTGAGGAAAGGATGCCACTGAATTCCTTTCCTAAATCTCCCTTTTATAGACTCTCTTTTGCAGCTAGGGGACTGTATTAGTTTGCTAGGGCTATTATAACAAAGTCCCAGACTGAGTGGCGTAAGCAACAGAAATTTATTTTCTGGGTTCTGGAGTCTAGAAGTCCAAGATCAAGGTGTCAGCAGGGTTGGTTTCTCATGAGGCTCCTTCTGGCTTACAAATGGCTGTTTTCTTGCTGCATCCTCACAAGGTCTTTCCTCTGTGCGTGCATGTACCTGGTGT
>NW_012104732.1:2170743-2173245 GCF_000951045.1 Mandrillus leucophaeus | reverse complement strand
TTTTTTTTTTTTTTTTTTTTTTAAAGACAGAGTTTCACTCTTATCACCTGGACTGGAGTGTAGTGGCATGATCTCGGCTGACTATAACCTCCGCCTCCTGAGTTTAAGTGATTCTCCTGCCTCAGCCTCTCAAGTAGCTGGGATTACAGGTGCCTGCCACCATACCTGGCTAAGTTTTGTATTTTTAGCAAAGATGGGATTTCACCATGTTGGCCAGGCTGGTCTCGAACTCCTGTCCCCAAGTGATCCACCCGCTTCAGCCTCCCAAAGTGCTGGGATTACAGGCATGTGCTGCCGTGCCCAGCCCCAAATTTCCTCTTCTTACAAGGATGCCAGTGAGATTGGATTAGGGCCCACCCTAGTGGCTCCATTTTAACCCTTTTAATGGCTCTATCTCCAAATAGATTCACATTGTGAGATACTAGAGATTAGAGTTGATAAATTTATGGGGATCACCATTCAGACCATAACAGGGACCAAATCTAGTCTGGCCATTGAGACCTAAGGAGAAATCTACTGGGTGCTACTGGGCTGGATTTCCTTCTCAGATCAGTAGGCCCTTGTGAAGAGAAGGCTTTTATTTCCCTGCCTGCCTGCCTCTCCTGCTTGGGACACGGACACCTGGAGCTGTGGCAGCTATCTCGTACTCATGAATTGAAAAGTATAAACACAAAAACCCTTTATGCTAGGTGTGGTTAAGCCGAAGAATGGGAAGACCTGCAACCTTCACAAAATTGTTGAGTTGCTGAATGAATCTTCAGATCGTGCATTTCCAGACTTCTTGTTAAGTAAAGAGTAAAAGTCTATAGGAGCTCTGTTCTTGTTTATTAGGTTTTCTGTTATAACAGCCGAAAAACATGTCTAATATGCAACTTTACTGTTTCTTCACTGAACTATACTGACTCCAGGAAAAGCACGGCTGATCTGTCTTGTGTTAATTTTAAAACAGTAGGGCCAGGTATGATGGCTCATATCTGTAATCTCAGCACTTTGGAAGGCTGAGATGGGAGGATCACTTGAGGCCAGGAGTTTGAGATCAGCCTGGGCAACATAGCAAGACCCATCTCTATAAAATGAAAAATAATTCACTGGGTGTGGTGGCATATGCCTACAGTCCCAGCTACTTGGGAGGCTGGGGTTGGAGGATCTCTTGAGCCCAGGAAGTCGAGGCTGCAGTGAGCTATGATCATGCCACTGCACTGCAGTCTGGGTGACAAAGTGAGAACCGGTCTCAAAAAATAAATAAATAAATAAATAAAAAGGAAAAAGAAAAACACTGGGATGCTGGTTAAACTTCTCCAGCTTCCCTCCACTGTTAAGGACCATCAGCCAAGAATTCACCCTAAACCTTCCTGAGCCCTTTTACCTTTTTATGTTCTTGCCAACTCCCCAGGTAGAGAGTTTCAGGAGTTTACTTCCTGCTAAGTATGGTTTTTGTTTCCTTCTAAAATTACTCCTATAAAGTTCTCAGAACTATCGGGGTTCTCATAGTCCAGGATTTGATGGACAAATCTACATTCTGTCTCTGCATGAACTCTGATTTTTATGGATCTTAAAGTTACCTCTTTGTACTCTGAACATTAGAACGAGAGATTGGGTGTACCAAAAGGGATTTGATTTTCATTCTAGAGCCTTCTCTGCAGTTTTACTATTCAATTATTACTTTCATTATTTGTATGTACTTGTATCATTTATACAATGAGTACAAATTGCAATAACCTGTAAGGTAGAGGAGGGAGGAAAACCAGAGCCCATCAGTCTTCCTTTTTCGAAGTAAGTGCCCTGAGAGTTTTCCTGCTTCATTCGATGTTATTTTGTCTCTTTGAGTTAACTTTCAAGAATGTGTTTCCTCCATCTTGTGAAAGGGAGAAATGGTAGAATGGTAGGTGCTAGGGTGTGGTAAGTGAGAAACAATCTTTGGAGTTACTCTCTCTGAATCTGAATTCTGCCTCTGCCTCCTTACCGGTTCTATGACCTTGGGCCCTACCCAGCCTCTCTAGGCTCCAGTTCCCTCATGTAAGACACGGCGATGTAATTAGTACCCATGCCATAGAGTTGTTAAGAGGTCTTAATATCTAATGGGGGGCCAGTGCGTGGCTCAGAGCCTGCCTATCATAAACACTTGCTAAGTATCTATTGCTATTAGGTTTTTATGCAGTGCCATCATCATAGACTTTATTTTTTCATATTTACAATTTTTTTTTTTTTTTTTGAGGCAGAGTCTTGCTTTGTCGCCCAGGCTGGAGTGCAGTGGTGCAATCTCAGCTCACTGCAACCTCCGCCTCCTTGGTTCAAGTGATTCTCCTGCCTCAGCCTCCCGAGTAGCTGGGACTACAGGCGCGCACACCACCACGCCTGGCTAACTTTTGTATTTTTAGTAGAGACAGGGTTTCACCATGTTGGCCAGGATAGTGTCGATCTCCTGACCTCGTGATCCACCCACCTCGGCCTCCCAAAGTGCTGGGATTACAGGCATGAGCCACCACGCCCAACTTTTTTTTT
>NW_012104732.1:2164546-2165843 GCF_000951045.1 Mandrillus leucophaeus | reverse complement strand
ATTTTTTGTAAATTTTTTTTTTTTTTTTTTTAGTAGAAATGGGGTTTCACCATGTTAGCCAGGGCAAGGAAGGTCAATGAAATACTTTTGCTTCTGAGGCTGTTTCTCAGGCCTTCATTTTAGGATCTTGTTTTCTGAGCCCCAATAATGGAATGGGGATTTATGGGCAAAGTAGAATGTCCTGGGGAAATTTGGATGTATTTGTGGTAAGCCTGAGGACGGCTGACTCTTGCTTCTTATTTCTGTTGGGCACTGGAGGACATCAGAAGCTCTTCTGGTCAACCTTCATCAGGAACACCCCTCCTTGGACCATGTTGGATAGCCCTATGGTTACCCCTTCAAGGGGTATGGTCCATAGCCCTACGGTTACTCCTTCGAGTTCCAGGTGTATGCAGGGAGGGGAGGAGAATGCATCACTAAATGAAGAAGAAAGTCTTCAGTTAAGCTGATCCACAGTCGTATACTAGTACCTTCAGGGGCTTCTGACTTTTCCATTCATGGTCAAGTTCGGATAGCCCTGAAGGACATCTGAGGCCCATTAAGTCCAGATTTACATTCTTCTCCAGCAAATGGCAGTATTGCAGAAAATTTGTTAACATAAAGTGCAATTTGAAAAAATGTTTTAGCCCCTAGAGTACAGTAGTTTATGTGACTTCATGCCCCTCTTTCTGGGGTAGAATAAACAAAACAGGGCCAGGGCAAAGCCTATAGGGTTCTTCCTCTCTTCCCATGGATGCCTAGTCTTTTTGTTTGTTTGTTTATAATATTGTTGGTGAAACTTATATGTGGGAAGGAATAAGATTGTTTTATTTTCTCTTGAACAGAGTTGTTTGTGTTCATATATCTGGAAGCTGATTAGTTTTGGAAAACCTAATTTCTCCTTATCACTTTTCAACTGACTTTATTCCTCCTACTTCAAGTTGCAAATTTAATTTTACTGACCATAATATGTGAAGTTTGGGGAAAAATCTTGGATGTAGTGGAACTAAAGAATCTAAAACTGTTCTTTGTGCAAATGGCAGGGGGGAGGGGACCAGAGGGCTGTGCCTGAACAGTTCTCCTTAAGGCTTCATCTAGCCTGCAGGGTTGACTGATCCAGCAGAGCTTTTAAGCTCTTTGCCACTTTGGGGTGGAGTAGGGATCAAGATAGGGGACATGGCCAAGGAGGGCTGGGAAGACTAGTCAGAAGAAGAGAGATGACCTACAAATAATAAATTATGATTACAGTTTTCTAAAAAGATGCAGGTCAGGCCGGGCGCGGTGGCTCAAGCCTGTAATCCCAGCACTTTGGGAGGCC
>NW_012104732.1:2158491-2159886 GCF_000951045.1 Mandrillus leucophaeus | reverse complement strand
GAAAAATTACGAAGAGGGTACAGAGAATTTTCTTATACTGCCGACTCAGTTTCCCCCATTGTTAACATTTTACATTGCCATAGTACATTTGTCAAAATTAAGAAACCAAGAGACATTGGTACATTACTAAGAACTAAAATATAAACTCTAGAATGCAATCCAGGGTACCACACTGCATTTAGCTGTCATGTCTCCCCAGACTCCTCTGTTCTGAGAGTTGCCTAGTTTTCCCCTGTTTTTCATGACCTTAACAGTCTTAAGAAGTGAGTCCTGGACTCTTGAGTAGAAGCCAAAAAATCCATGCTACTTTCCCCAGTCCAAATCTTTTCTGTTCCAGAGACTTCTGAGCCCACAGGAAAGAGCAGAGAATATTAGTCAAAGGAAATTAACTGTCTTTTTTTTTTTTTTGAGACGGAGTTTCGCTCTTGTTGCCCAGGCTGGAGTGCAATGGTGCAATCTCGGCTCACTGCAACCTCCGCCTCCCGGGTTCAAGCGATTCTCCTGCCTCAGCCTCCCGAGTAGCTGGGACCACAGGCATGCACCACCATGCCCGGCTAATTTTGTATTTTTTTAGTAGAGATGGGGCTTCTCCATGTTGGTCAGGCTGGTCTCAAACTCCCTACTTCAGGTGATCCGCCCGCCTTGGCTTCCCAAAGTGTTGGGATTACAGGTGTGAGCCACCGCGCCCTGCCTGAACTGTGTCTTCTAAATAATAAACTCTCTGAACAACTCTATGGCATGGACACTAATTCCATCTGCATGTCTTAGATGAGAGAACTGAATCTGAGAGAGGTTAACGTTGTTTCCCCTTTGACAGCATACTCTGCCTTTGGGGGAGACCCTTTTAGTTGACTCCATTTGCAAATGAAACTTGTCCAAGGAGGATAATTTGAGGACCAAGGGAAAGTTCTCATTGGCCCTCCAAAGTCTCGCTGAAAAATCACCCTGTGAAAAGCAGGTTAATTGGAGAAAAGACGTACAAATGTACTTAAAATGTGCATACAAGAGCCTTCAGAATGAAGACACAATGACACAGGGGAAATTGTCTATTTTTGTGGTTAGGTTCAACAAAGTATAGGCAATTGGGTAGAAATATGACTGGACAAAACGGGTATGCTGTAATGCTAATAGACTAAGTGGGGAATCCCAGCCAGGCCTGTCTGTCTAGATTCTTCTTGACCTCTCTGAGCACGTGTTCCTTTCTTCTGGGTGTGAAGCAGGACCTTTTTCTGGAATGGGGGTCTTATGGCCTGCAGTCAAACAAGGTTGGTCAGACCTTTTTTTTTGAGGTGGAGTCTCAATCTGTCGCCCAGGCTGGAGTGCAGTGGCGTGATCTCGGCTCACTGCAAGCTCTGCCTCCCAGGTTTACGCCATTCTCCTGCCTCAGCCTCCCAA
>NW_012104732.1:2154612-2157036 GCF_000951045.1 Mandrillus leucophaeus | reverse complement strand
AAAAAAAAAAAAAAAAAAAAAAAAAGATGCAGGTCTTAGTATTAAACTTCTTGAAATGCTGCACAACTGTCAGTCATTCATGTGAAAAATTTATAGAAAAAGTCAATGCTTGGCTGGGCATGGTGGCTCACGCCAGTAATCACAGCACTTTGGGAGGCCGAGGCAGGCAGATCACCTGAAGTCAGGAGTTTGAGACAAACCTGACCACCATGGTGAAACCCCATCTGTACTAAAAGTACAAAAAATTAGCCAGGTGCGGTGGCACATGCCTGTAATCCTAGCTACTTGGGAGGCTGAGGCAGGAGAATCGCTTGAACCTGGGAGGCGGAGGTTGCGGTGAGCTAAGATTGCGCCACTGCACTCCAGCCTGGCAACCTGGGCGGCAAGAGCAAAACTCTGTCAAAAAAAAAAAAAGTCAATGCTTGACTAAATATATATATATATTTTTCTCAACATATTAATAGGTCAACTTCAATATGAACAATTTTTCAAGGATTATCATACTCTGGGTTATGCTAGAGTTATATGGCATTAAATATTGCTAGAAATCAGTGGGCCCTGGTCGAAGTTTGGGTTTGTTTTTTGTTGCAGTTAAAGTCACTGTTATGGAATTTGGTTTTCCTGGAACCAAAAGTTCTTTGTTAAAATGCATATCCCTAAGAGATTCTAATTCTCATTGAAAGTTATTCTTGGGAATACATGGAGAAGTGTCTAGTTCTCGGGTCAGAGGAGAGAGACCCAGATTGAGAGCCTTGTCGTGAAGTCCTACAGTTAAGGGTCCTGAAGGATGAGTCTGGTAGCTCTTGGAATAAACAGTCTCAGGGCAGGCAAGATGTGCAGAGTTCATACTAGGCCCTGGTGTAAAAGTGGTCAGCCTGGAGATGGACAACACTGACTGTTACTTCTCACACAGCCTTGTTTTCATGCTGCTTCCTCTAAGGTCTTTCATCCTAATTCTAACACCCATCATGACCACATGCTATCTCTGAGAGTCATTGAAAGGCACCAGTTTTAAGAGAATGTGCCATGGGAGAGCAAGAGTGGCTCCACATCCTACCCCACTCTTGGTTTGTGTCTGTTTCCGTAATGAGCCTGTTTCATGAGTCAAGAATATTCCATTAACCAAATGGATGCAGCTGCCAACAAGAATGTTCCAAAGAAAATAAATGAAAACGTGTCTACTTTGCACTGTTTTGATGGGCAGCTTCTTTTTAAAATCCTGGTGCCTGCTCTGTCTCAGGTTGTAGTTTATTAGAAAAAAACTTGTACTGAGAGGCCTAGGAATGTTTTTCTGCAGTGATAACTCACAGCTCAAATTTTACAGTGCTTTACACTCCTCTCTCCTCAGTGCTCAAGGCGCTGCCTGGTAAGAAGCTAAACATTTAAGGAGGCACATTAACTCTTTGGAGTCATTGGCTTGCAAATCTAAACACTGAATGCAATCACAACAAGATAATATTATTTTTATTTTAAAATATCTATCGAGATGACCTCCTATAAATGCTCTTTTATCATTATAAGTGACAAGTCCATGTCAAGTGAATTTGAAAAGTGAAGAGAACTCTAGTAACATGAAATGACCAATGTCAATCTTTTCCTCCACATTAGCAAATGTGGAGTTCTTTTGGTAGAAACTGAGGACTTGGCCTGTTGTAAGTCTGACTTTCAGCTGGCTCATCTGTTCTGGGCCTCACAGACCAAACTCAAGGTGTTGGCAGGACCACGTTCCTTTTCTGGAGGCTCAGAGGAAGAATCCACTTCCAAACTCATTCAGCCTGTTGGCAGAATTCAGTTCCTTGTGGCTGCAGGACTGAGGCCCCCACTTCTTTGCTGGCTGTCATCTGAGAGCTGTGCTTAGCTCTTCATGGCTTCTCATGAGAAAGCCTTGCCAAGAAAAACAACAGGCTGTTACAACCTAAAGAAAGGGACTTAACCCTTATAAGGCTTGATGTCTGAGCTCTGGATTGGCACTGGCACATGGATTTTTGATGCAGTGTCTCTTCTGGTTAGTTACTGGGTATTCAGGGTTCTTATAGTTTGGGTTGTTTTCTGCTGTTCTCACCATTGCCCCCTTTCCCAAGACATCTCTCTGACAACGTGCCGAGATTCCTTGGTGTGGGAAGTAAGTTTCCATCTGGGTGATTGGAACTCATTGGGCCACCTCCACCGAATGCTGTGGCCTTTTAAGGATTAAGGCTCCCATTACACAAGCTTGGTTTCAGACTTTTTATAAAAAAATCAATTTTGGCCGGGTGCGGTGGCTCATGCCTGTAATCCTAGCACTCTGGGAGGCCAAGCCGGGTGGATCACGAGGTCAGGAGATCAAGAACATCCTGGCTAACACAGTGAAACCCTGTCTCTACTTAAAATACAAAAAATTAGACAGGCGTGGTGGTGGGCGCCTGTAATCCCAGCTACTCGGGA
>NW_012104732.1:2111498-2153432 GCF_000951045.1 Mandrillus leucophaeus | reverse complement strand
CTGCCTCAGCCTCCCGAGTAGCTGGGACTACAGGTGCCCGCCACAACGCCCGACTCATTTTTTTGTATTTTTAGTAGAGACGGGATTTCACCGTGTTAGCCAGGATGGTCTCGATCTCCCGACCTCGTGATCCACCTGCCTCGGCCTCCCAAAGTGCTGGGATTACAGGCGTGAGCCACTGCGCCCAGCCTTTTCTTTCTTTCTTTTTGAGAGGGAGTCTCACTGTGTTGCCCGGGCTGGAGTGCAGCGGTGCGATCTTGCCTCAGCCTCCAGAGTAGCTGGGATTACAGGCGCCTGCCACGACGCCTGGCTAATTTTTATATTTTGTCAGAGACAGGGTTTCACTATGTTGGCTGGGCTGGTCTCGAGCTCCTGACCTCAAGTGATCCACCTGCCTTGGCTTCCCAAAGTGCCGGGATTACAGGCGCGAGCCACCCTGCCTGGCCAGTGCAATGTTTTTGAGTTTCATCCATGTTCTTACAGAGATCAGTAGTTGGTTCCTCTTTATTGCTGAGTAGTTTTCTGTTACGTGAATATATCACAACTATCCTTTTTCTTTATTTCTAGAATAAATTTGCTAATGTTTTGTTAAGGATTTTTGCATCTATGTTCATAAAGGATATTGGTTTATTGTTTTCTTTTAATGTCTTTGTCTGGTTTTGGTATCAGGGTAATACTGGCCACATAAATTGGGTTGGGAAGTACTTTGGGTATTTATTTCCAGGTGGTTTTTCTTGGCCATCTGTTGGGCACTACTGCCCCAAGAGGCCCAGCGATGTCCTTCAAAGAGGTTTTTTATAGGTCCAGGGAGGGTGTAGAAGCCCCTGGCACTGCTCTCAATGTTTTGTGGCTTAGCAGCTATTCGCTGTTCCTGTTCGGTGTATGGTGTGCCAATAGGGTGCAGACATCCAAACACTGTACACGGAAACTCCAAAACCCTGACCTTCTATTGCAGCTGCCCTCTCAAATCTGGCTGCTTCTGCTTTTTTGACACAAGACAGTGGCCTCCATCCTTCCCTCTGGAATGATCCAATGAAACCCCCCTAAACCAAAAAATGTAGTTTACTTTTGTGTGTGTGTGTGTGATGGAGTCTCTGTCTGTCACCCAGACTGGAGTGCAGTGGTGCGATCTAGGCTCACTGCAAACTCCGCCTCCTGGGTTCAAGTGATTCTCCTGCCTCAGCCTCCCAAGTAGCTGGGACTACAGGCACCCACCACGACTGGCTAATTTTTTGTATTTTTAGTAGAGACAGGATTTCACCATGTTAGCCAGGATGGTCTCGATCTCCTGACCTTGTGATCTGCCCACCTCAACCTCCCAGAGTGCTGGGATTACAGGCATGAGCCACTGCACCCGGCCAAAATGTAGTTTACTTCTAAGAGAAGGGGTGAGGAAGAGGGAAGGGAAGGAGAGAGGTTGGTGACAGGGATAGGGTGCTCAGATCTTTAAAAACAAATTCAGACCTTACCTGAGAGTGGAATGGGGAAAGGAGACAATTTCACGTTCCCTGGTAAGTGCCCAGAAGCAGGAGTTCAAGAAAAATAGTTGGGTTTTGCCTTAAACACCCTCTGTAAGGCAAACCCAGGAAATTTTAGATCCATATATAAACTTCTAGAAAAGGAATCTTACACATCATATAATGTCCTCCTCAACCATTTATCTTTTACAAATGTGGAGACTGTCCCTCCTCTCCGCCCGTTAGAGATAGCCAAAGATGCTTGAAAACCACTATTTTATGAGGTTTTGGGGGCCTCAGGCAAATAACATTCCTGCTGATGTAGGCTGATTCCTCAGCTATCCTGAGTTGGCATGCAGATCGGGCTGTAGGGGTTCTGGCTCGCAAAATCAGGACAAAGAACACATTATAATGACTTCCAGCCTGGGATGGAGTCTACTGCATCATGCGAGGTAAACTCCCATGATCTTCAAGGGCCTTTATTGCTGGTGTTTGCTGCTAAATATTACAGCAAAACAACCATCATCAACACATAGGCTCTGATTTGGATTGTGTGAGCTTGTGTCTGTGTACACACATACGCAGCTATGGTTATTATATGACTAAGGCATTAGTACATTGAAAGTGGACTGTTCAGCATTTGGAGAGCCCACTTCCCTATGTTGTTTGGGAGAGTCACCATAGATTTCCAAGGGGCTGGAACAAGTTACTTGAGCCACTGTCATTTACAGAGACCTGAGGATGTCAGTCCCCATTACCAGATAACCTCACTGTAAACCAGGTATGTTGCTTAGATGGGAAACTGGAACTGAGTGGAAGGTTTACAAAGAAAATGGGTCTGCGCCAGGCGCAGTGACTCACTCCTGTAATCCCAGCACTTTGGGAGGCTGAAGCAGGCGGATCACTTTAGGTTAGGAGTTTGAGACTAACCTGGCCAACATTGTGAAACTCCATCTCTACTAAAAATACAAAAATGAACCGGGCGTGGTGGCGGGCGCCTGTAATCCCAGCTACTCGGGAGGCTGAGGCAGAACAATCGCTTGAACCTGGGAGGCAGAGGTTGCAGTGAGCCGAGATCACGCCTTTTCACTCCAGCCTGGGAGACAAGAGTGAAACTCCGTCTCAAAAAAGGAAAAAGGGTCTGGTTTGTTAGAGAAGCTGGGATTTGACCCTGAATACAGCAAGATGCTTGGATAGATGAATTTCCAGGAGCCAACAAAACAAGGTTTTGGTGGGAGACTGTATAGTAGGGAGGCAAGTGGGGGTACCCCTCAGGATGGAGGTACGCAGTCAAGACCTTGTTTTAGTGGCTGCTTGAGAGAATGAAAAGGACCGAAGACAGGCTGTGAAGTCACCAAGTTCAGGTTCAGCCTCTGCCACAAAATACTTTTGTGTCCTTGGGCCCATCACTTACTCTCTCGGGCCCTTAGTCTCCCCGTTTATAAAAAGAAAGAGAGTTTGGTGATTGTTCGTTCCCTGCTGCTGCTGAGTCATGTGAAGCCTCAGGTGTGGCCTTGATTTGGCTTCAGTCATGACCCACCGCCATGGTCCAGGAAGCCACTGCTGCAGGAAGTGTCCTGGACGTTAACACTGCTTTACAGGAAATGCTGACCGCCCTCATCCATGATGGCCCAGCATAAGGATTTACAAAGCTGCCAGAGCTTTAGATGAGTGCCAAGCCCATCTCTGTGAGCCTGCATGATGAGCCCACCTCTGTCAAGTCAGGGGAGGCCCTTTGTGTTGAACTCCAACAGACTTAAGGGAGGGTGATGACAGAAGAAGCCAAAGGGACAGGTAGGTGGCTCCTGTGAAATTGAGAGAGAGGGAAGACCCTGTACAGTGGTCGGTTGTGTTGTGTCATAGTTAAGAACTGTGGCAAAGAATCTCAGGTGGAGGATGTTACTGAAGGGTACTTCAAATGCAGAAATGAACAAACAAACTGGGGATCGTGGCTCATGCCTGTAATCCCAGCACTTTGGGAGGCTGAGGTGGGAGGACCACTTGAGCCCGGGAGGTTGAGGCTGCAGTTCGCATCATTGCACTCCAGTCACCCTGTCTGAAAAAAGAAGAAGGAAAAGAAGGTGGAAGAGGGGAATGGAGAGGAGGGAGGAGAAGAAGAAATGAACAAATAAAAAATTTGGCTACCAGAAAAAATAAAGAGACTGGTGATTAAATGATGTCTAGATTTTTAAGTCCTAGAACTATGTGAGGAAATAATTGTGCTTTATTTTTGTTTGCTTGTTTCTTTTATAATGTTCTGTATAAAATTACCAGCTGGTCTGAGACAGAAGCAGAAACAGAAAGGAAATTTTGTCAGTGCTAGAGACAGGGTCAGACACAGCTGAAGGATCTTAAAGCAGAGAGCAGAAAGTCAGGGGACAAGCATCTGACACTGTCAATCATTCATTCCTTCCAGAAGATTGTGCTCTCTTTCTTTAGAAGACTTTGAGTTTGATTTAACGACATAATGCCTTTGCTAAAGGGAACTTCATACGTTCTGAGATCCTGAAGACCTAAGCAAACTCTACATACTTTCCTAACTTTCTTCATGTTGTAAACAATGAGGTAGGTTTTTTTATTTTTTATTTTTTTGAGGCAAAGTCTCACTCTATTGCCCAGGCTGGAGTTCAGTGGCGTGATCTCGGCTCACTGCAAGCTCCACCTCCTGGGTTCACGCCATTCTCCTGCCTCAGGCTCCCGAGTAGCTGGGACCACAGGCGCCCGCCACCACGCCCGCCTAATTTTTTGTATTTTTAGTAGAGACGGGGTTTCACCATGTTAACCAGGATGGTCTCGATCTCCTGACCTCGTGATCCGCCCGCCTCGGCCTCCCAAAGTGCTGGGATCACAGGTGTGAGCCCCCACCCCCGGCCACAATGAGGTAGGTCTTTATAAACAATTATAGCGAGCGCACGTGTTGAAAGCTCGTGGAGCCCATAGTGCATTGTTTGCTCAGCCTCCCCAACTTTCACACAATCAGTTCCTGTCTTCTGGAAATGGCTCCGCATCACTCCAGCCGCACCTGCCCATACCTCTACCCCCCAGCCTCAGGGGCCAGCAGGCACGTTTATACAGCATCATCACCTCGTGCTTCCTTGCTAGACATATGCTCATTTTGAGACCGAGAAAGCATCAAAGAAAATGTTTTGGAGTGACGTTGGCTATGGAGCTCAGAATTTTTATGAGCAAATACAGGAAGAATAGATTTGGGACTGAGGAAGGGAAAGCAGGTGACTCTCAGGGTGTTTGTGGAGTATCCACATGTCAATGGCCAGTGGGCCGTTAAACATACTGACCTGCAGTTCCCAAAAGAAAAGAAGCTGCAGACGTAGATTGAGAGCCACCGGGAAACAGGCTGTCCTTGAAGGGATGAGAACAGCTGTAGCTACCCAAGGAGAGTGGAAGAGGCCAAGAACAGAGCCTTACATGAAAGAGGAGGAGGAAAAGCCAGCCAAAAACGATTACAAATGTGAGAGGAGCTGTGGGTCTGAGGAGACAGCCTGTGACTCATATGGGTGCCCTCTGTGTTTCGCAAACCACTGGTTTTCAGTATTTTTTGTCTAGGATGTCAACATTTGCAGATACATTCATGTTCCTGCTTGTCTAGTGATCTGTCCACATGCACCATTAATTCCTAACTGGGTGAGATAAAATATCTGGCCTTGTGTCTGCCATTCCGTTCCGATTGCAAAGGTATCTGTTACAACTTTTTGGAAAAGATCCAAGTGACTGGGTAGCCATGTCATAGCCCTGCTAACTTATTGTAGGCCAAAAAAGGATAGAATCTATCTTTAGGTTTCTTGATTTCTTATTTTGATGGAAAAAATGGGCTCTGTAACTTCCTTCTTGTAGGGAACCAGCAAAGGAAGACAGGCTGGTACTGGTGGGTCAGTGACAGCATCACAGATTCAGGTCTAGTTTTTGGTCTTGTCCCACCACTTGGGACTATCTCCTTCAAGTATTACCAATTTTTCACCAGAAATGAGATCGAGTAAGAGTCATGGTTGCTTGAATACAACCTAGTTTCTTCCTCTCATTTCCATGATACCGAAGTCAAAAACATAGAAATATTGGTTTGGTTGTGTGAATATTTTTGTGTTTCAGTTCACCAGTCATGGAAAATAAATGGACATGGTTGCAGTTTGAACTACATCCCTGAGGTTTATTTATGTATTTAAAATGTAAGTTTAGTTTTGCAGTCGAGTAAAAGAAGGAGTACTTGGGCTAAGTTCAAAATTCACAAAAAGTACAACTTTTGGTTCACAGTATGGGTCAAAGCCCTAGCTATTTATTCTTAGCTGTCTTTTTCGGAGAGAAGTTGAGAAAACATCTTCCCCTTTACTAGAAAGGCCTATGAAAAATGGGTTACTTAATATTCCTCCTCTATTTTCCTCTGGGTAAAGGCACATATTCCTAAATTTAGTAAACTTTAAGTAGATCTTTCTCCCCTTGTCACATCCTTCCTGTTTTGTTCATGATCTAGGGGATTGGGGGAAGTATTTTTTTTAAGTAGTGTTGCTGTTTCTCTTTCTGCTTGAGCATTAAGGATAGATCCTATGTAGTAATTCCTGAGCATCCTGCCCTCAACAGAAGACCAGTGATGAGGTTAATGAGGTGTTGGAAGATGGCAAAACCAACTCCAGTGTTACGCCTTCCAGCTTTTTAATTAGGAGTCCTGATGAATGGCTTGCTTGTAAAATACTCTTTCACTGGGTGACACCCCTACCCAGACAGGAGACATGAGGAAGCGCATGGTGAGATAAAACAGGGCAGTCAGTCCTCTGCTTTCTCCCAAGTTTGTCCAGCTCACATCCAGGGCCTGTAGCTGTCTGTAGCTGCCATAAATAATGTCCCAGGGGCTTCCAGAGGCTTCCAAAGGCTAGAGCTGCCAGTGCAGCATGAATTATCACGGAAACATGAGATAGCTGGGAGCTTTCTCTTGGCATTTTTCTCCTGCAGACCACTGGGCTGAATCCAGGGTCTCCCACAGTTTTTTTTGTGTGTTTATTAGATGGAGCCTATATGGGCTGTTGTGGAACTGGGTACTTCCAGGTACTCACAGTAATGAAACCAGAAGGTTTTCAGGGGCTATTCTTATTAAACAACCTAGGAGACTTGTGCTTTGAGAACATGCCAGTGGAGCACCTAAGAGGAAGGGTTCTGAGCACTGCCCTCATTGTGCCATGATAGATGTGTGTTCCGGTATTTTCCAGGACTCTGTGGACATTATCATTGGGACACAGCCACGTTTCTTTTTCCCAAATGAAAGAAGTTTTGTCCAGGAAAGACATCAAGGCTGAAAAGACAAACAGTGTGACTACATGTGGGTGGATGAGGTGCAGGGAAAGAGTCTCTTCTAGGAATAGAAATATAACTCCTGTATTGTAATTGTACAAGTTGTGTTTCCCCCCAGACTGATCTTTGGACAATTTTAAGAGATTAAGAAACCCACAGATATTATACTCAATATCTGGGTGACGGATTCATTTGTACTAAAATGTCAGCATCATGCGATATACCTTTGTAACATGTCTATACATGTACTCCTTGATTCTAAAATAAAAGTAGAAAAAAGAAACAGGAAATCAGAGTTGTAAGAGCAGTGATAGCAATTGGTGCCATTTCTCCTTCTACCCTACTTTTAAAAAATAACTTGGCTGAGCACAGTGGCTCATACCTCTAATCCCAGCACTTTGGGAGGCTGAGGTGGGCAGATCACCTAAGGTCAGGAGTTCAAGACCAGCCTGACCAACATGGTGAAACCCCATCTCTACTAAAAATACAAAAATCAGCCTGGTGTGGTGGCACGCACCTATAATCCCAGCTACTTTGAAGGAGGAGAATTGCTTGAACCCGGGAGGTGGAGGTTGCGGTGAGCTGAGGTCGCGCCACTGCACTCCAGCCTGGGTGACAGGGCGAGACTCCGTCTCAAAAAAACAAACAGAAACTTGATTTTTAAAAAATTTGGTGACTCATTCTATGAATTTTAACATGTGTATAGATTCTTGTAACCACCACCATAATCAGGGTTCAGAACAGTTCCATCACCCACCCCTACTAAGCTCCCTTGTGCTGTCTCTTGATAAGCATACGCTTCCCTGACCCCAACCCCTGCCAACCACTGATCAGTTCTCTATCCCTATAGTTTTGTCTTCTCAAGAATGTCATGTGCATGGAATCCTACAGCATGTCACCTTTTTGAGATGGGCTTGTTTGACTCACCAAAATGCCTTTGGGATCAATCCAAGTTGTTGTATATATCAATAGTTGGTTCCATTTTATTTCAACATATGAATGTACCACCATTTGATTATTCATTCACTTGATGAAGGACATTTGAGTTGTTTCCAGTGATTCAAGTCCTTTATTATTATTTTTAATTGTGCTAAAACATATAACATATAATTTTCCCCTTTAGCTATCTTGAAACGTACAAATCAGTACCTGGTATTAATTACGTTCACACTGTTGTGCAACCATCACTACTATCTGTTTACAAAATGTTTCCATCACCCCACACAGAAACTGTGTAACCATTAAGCAATAACTCTCCATTTCCCCCAGCTCCTGGCAACTTCTCATCTTCTTTTTATCTCTATGAATTTGCCTATTCTAGATATTCTCGTATAAATGGGATCATACAATACTTGGCCTTTCGTGTCTGGGTTTTTTCACTTAGCATAATGTTTTTAAGGTTCATCCATGTTGTACCATGTATCAGCACTTCATTCCTTTTTATGGCTGAATACTATTCCATTACATGTATACAACACATTTTCTTTATCCACTCTTGTGGGGGACACTTGGGTTATTTATACTGGTTGGTTATTGTGAATAATGTTGCTATTCACATTGGCATACAAGTATTTGTTTGTGTCCCTGCTTTTAATTTTTTTTCTTTATTTTGAGATAGGACGTCACTCTGTCACCCAGGCTGTAGTGCAGTGGTGTGATCTTGGCTCACTGCAACCTCAGCTTCCTGGGCTCACCTGCTTTTAATTCTTTTGCCACCCCTACTTTTTAATTTAAATTGGCAGGGGAAGGAAGATTTTAGTTCTAAGAATCTGATATTTTGTATGAATCTAGTCATTGTTCTTTGTATTTTGTAAGCTTAAAGGATTTTAGGAATTCTACCCATTTTTTTGTCCATTAATGTCCCTTGTGTCCTGAGAGGAGGAGGACAGTAGTCAGAATTTGGTTATGGGAAAAGGGGACTCGTGGAAATGACCCAGGGCTCATCGGGGAGCCAGCCTGTGTTTGTGTGCCCTGGCTTAGGTCATGGTGTAATCACTTGCTTAGGTCTGGAAGTAGTGTTTGATAACATCTCATGTGATCAACTTTGTCTGGCCCTTGCTTCATTTCTCCACAGGGTTTGCCAGGCCATTAGGAGAAGACTTAAGGAGATAGGGGCCAAAAGTACCATGTGGGAAGAAGCTTTCATACTCTGCAGGATCTGTTTTTATTTGTAAGATGTGTCTGAACCGACCCAGACTCAGAGGTCAGCTAATTCCATACCCATTTAGAATGATTGGTAGTAGGGCCAGTTTGAACTGTAAAGTGTTTGGGAAATAGATTATGATTACCTTCACGGATACACCTTCAAAGAACTTAATAGACTTTCTTTAATTAAGTGATAGCTATAATTTATATTTAAGTAGCTTCATTTGTATACAGTAGGGGCTAAAGTCATTAAAAAGCAATGGTATTTTTAAGTAGTGCAGTTTCTCTTCCAATGTTGCTAGTTGGCCTATTAAATTTCCCCTGATAAACATTGTAAAGATAGGAGTTCAGTCTAGCCTTTCTTATCATGAATTGCCACTCCATAGAGACTAAGAAGTATAAGGTTATCATTCTCTACAGCTGGGCTTGCCCTCTTTGTTGACTGGATATATAGCAGAGTTTTGTTGTTTCTTTTTTATGTGCATAAGCATTCTTTTGCCCCTAGAGTGTAACAAACCCTCCCCTTTACCAGTCCCCTGCCGTAGCCTTCCGCCAAGCCTAATATTCTCACCCCAAGAGATTCTTTTGGCTTAAAACTCTTCTTTCCAGGAAGTTGTTAAATCTAACAGAGAGAAAGTGAGAGAGAGAGAGAGAACCAGAGTCCACATACACATTGTTAAGTGTCAGAGAGTTCTAGGAGGGGTGTGTGTGTGTATGTGTGTGTGTGGCGGGGGGATGAGTGTGTACATGTGTGTATGTCTGTGTGTTTCTGTTTTCTTTTGAAAGGATGAAAGGACTGTAAACCTATTCTGGATCACCTGGATGATCACTCGGGGAGTGTCTGACCACACTCTTTCAGTTCCCAGCTTTGCATGGAAGTTGATGCTCACACAGGGACCAAGGGAAGGCTAATTCTACCCCATCGCAAGGTAGACTGAAGAGAAGACAGAGTGTGAAAACTAAGTCATCAGTGGCTCACACTAACTAAGGCATTCCAAACTCAAAAAAGCCAAAAAAGCCTGGTGGTTGATGCCTTATTCATTGCAGGTGAAGGTGGACACAGAGCCAGCTTTGTAGGTCCTAAGGTCATTAGGATTTTTTCATTGAATAGTCTTTTGGGATTATATTTTGGAGTCTCATTAAATTGATTAGCCTTTAAAATAATGGAACAGAGGTTAACATGGGTTTGTCATTAAAAAGGAGTAATTACAATAATGATAATAATAACTTATGAAGCCCTTTGTGTGTCCTGAGCACAAGGCTAAATGCTTTCCTTGCATTGTTGCATTGAATCTTCACAACTTCCCCATGAGTAAGTATTCTTACTATATCCACTTTATAGGAAAGCGGATAGAAACTAAGAGGTTCAGTCACTTACCCAAATCACACAGTGGGATTTAAACCCAGGCAGTCTGACTCCAGACCCATCATTGTAAGCCACTATGCTGGCCTCCCACAGTGAAACAGAAAGCATAAAACTATATTGCAGGATTCTAGTTTCTAAGAATCTGGTATTTTGTCTGTGGAAACAACTCAAGCGTCCATCAACAGATAAATGGATGGTGCATTCTGTCACATTTATGTCAACGTTTTGGATTTTATTGGCACTGTAACTTTGTTTTTAGTTTATAAATCACATATATATTTACACGTTTGTTTGGATTTAATAGTTGTTTACTATTAAACAACTTTATAGTTTAAGGAACTATAAGCATATGAGGTTTATACCTAGTTTTATATATTTGTGCATATTTTAGTAATATTATAATAAAAGCGGCTTAGGTCAACACTGGCAGGCCACAGTATTATGTCATTAACACCCTGAACACATTAACACTGTTTACTTTAAATAAAATCCCTTAATAGCCTAAGAGACTGAGCCTATTTTGATGGCCGAGAATGAAGAGGTCATGAGAAGGTTCAAAACAGAAGTTCAGAAATGGATCTGCAGTTGGCTGTGAGGCGCCAACTGGGCGGGGTGATGGTGATTTTCTCTCAGCTTTTTGAAGACCAGATTCTGCTGTCTCCTGGCCACTGTCGTCATGTTGAGAAGTCTGCTGCCACTGTAAATGCCACTGTGGAGGTCATCATTCTTTCCTCCAGCTATTTGTTTGTTTGTTTGTTTTTTGTTTTTGAGACAGAGTTTCACTCTTGTTGCCCAGGCTGGAGTGCCCAGGCTGGAGTGCAAAGGTGCGATCTCAGTTCATCGCAACCTCCGCCTCCCAGGTTCAAGCGATTCTCCTGCCTCAGCCTCCCTGGGATTACAGGCATGCTCCACCATGCCCCACTAATTTTGTATTTTTAGTAGAGATGGGGTTTCACCATGTTGATCAGGCTGGTCTCGAATTCCTGATCTCAGGTGATCCACCCACCTTGGCCTCCCAAAGTGCTGGGATTATAGGCGTGAGCCACCATGCCTGGCTCTTCCAGCTGTTTTTAACGTATTTCCTGTGGCATTCTTCACACTCACAAAGGTGTTCCTAGATGTGGATATGGTTTTATTTGTTCTGTAGGGGGCTCCATTTCCTTCCTGAACCTCAGGATTCTTGTCTTTCCTCAAAACTGGAAAATCATCCGTGATAATCTCTCCACATACCATCTCACCACATTTCCATGCTTCTGTCCTACAGAAACTCCTCCACTCGTTCTATTTTTCATGCCTCTACCCTGCTCATTTATCTCACCACATGGCATTCTGGTTAATTTCTGCAAATCTATTTTTCTGTTTTCTGTATTCTCTTCAGATGTGTTCAATATAATATTTAACCCATACATTAGGATTTTTTTTTAATGGAGGGGGGAAGTTTATGCCATCATTTACTTTTTAAAACAACTTTATCAAGATTGAATTTATGTACAATAATGCATACCTATTTATTTTAATTAATATTTATTTTGTGAAGTTCAAAATCATCACATATATTGCTCCTTTAATTTCCCAAGTTTTCTTTTTTTAACTTTTATTTTAGGTTCGAGGGCACACGTGCTGGTTTGTTACATAGGTAAATTCGTGTCATGGGGGTTTGCTGTACAGTTTATTTCATCACCCAGGTATTAAGCCTCGTACCCAATAATTATCGTTTCTGCTCCTCTCCTTCCTTCCATCCTCAAGTAGACCTCAGTGTCTGTTGTTTCTTCCTTTATATTTATAAGTTCTCGTCATTTAGCTCCCACTTACAAGTGAGAATGTAGTATTTGGTTTTCTGTTCCTGTGTTAGTTTGCTGACGATAATGGCCTCCAGCTCCATTCATGTTCCCACAAAAGACTGGTCTCATTCTTTTTTATGGCTGCATAGTATTCCATGGTGTATATGTACCACATGTTCTTTATCTAGTTTGTCATTGATGGACATTTAGGTTGATTTCATGTCTTTGCTATTGTGAATAGGAGCACATCTATTTAAATTGTACAGTTAGATACGTTTTGATGAATGTATATACCCATGAAATCACCACCACACTCAAAATACAGAACATTTCTATACCCCTAAAACTTTCCTTATGATCCTTTGGGAAATTTTCAATAATTATTTCTTCAGATATTTTTTCTACTCCCTCCTCTCTCTTCTTCCTCTGGAATTACAATCATATGTATATTGAACATCTGGATATTGTTCCCCCAGGTCTCTAAGGTTCTCTCCATTTTTCTTCAATCTTCATTCTTTCTGTTGTTTGGGTATGGCATTTCTGTTGCATTATCTTCATGTTCCTTGATTTTTCCTTCTGCCATCCCCAATATTCAGTTAAACCCATCTAGTGAACTTTTAAAATGTCAGATTTTGTACTTTTCAACCCTAGAATTTCCCCCTTTTTTATTTTATATGTATTTTAGTTTTAATTTCTCCACTGAGAGTTCCAAGCTGTTCGTTCAATGTTTATCACATTTTCCTTGGATTCTTTGAACATATTTGTAATAACTGGTAATAACTGGTTTAAAGATTTTTGTCTGCTAAATGCAACATCTGGAGCCACTCAGAATTGGCTTCTATTGGCTGCCTTTTTCTCTGAGTATAGAGTGCACTTTAATGTTTCTTTGCATGTATAGTAATTTCTGGTTGAAAGTTGGGCCTTAAGGCTGAGCATGGTGGTTCACGCCTTTAATCCCAGCACTTTGGGAGGTCGAGATGGGTGGATCACAAGGTCAGGAGATCGAGACCATCCTGGCTAACACGGTGAAACCCCGTCTCTACTAAAAATACAAAAACAAAATTAGCTGGGCATGGTGGCGGGCTCCTGTAGTCCCAGCTACTCGGGAGGCTGAGGCAAGAGAATGGCGTGAACCCAGGAGGTGGAGCTTGCAGTGAGCTGAGATTCTGCCACTACACTCCAGCCTGGGTGACACAGCGAGACTCCCTCAAAAAAAAAAAAAAAGAAAAAGTTGGGCCTTATAGATAATTCATTATGGCAACTCTAGATCCTGTTGTATTCTTCTGAAGACTACTGAGTTTTTGTTCTAGTAGGCAGCTGTCTTGTTTAGTCTCCAACCACAAACTTTGTCCCCCTGTGATACCCAGCAGCCAGTATCTCTCTTCGCATGGCTTCTGATTGCTGCTTTTCTGCCTGCCCCTTTGGGGGTTTTCCCTGTTTCTGTGTAATTTGATAGTTAGCCAAGGATTTCAGCAGAGACAGCAGTCACCTTCTTTGTGCACTTTCTTGCTTATGGATGCTCCCTCTCCCTGATTTGTAGCTATTTGGCTGATTTTAGGCTGTCTCTGACGTTTCAAGGCTACAAGATTCAATTGTCTGCCACCTGAATTGTGCATGGTTAGGAAATGTACTAAGTCTGTTTGTTTGTTTGTTTGTTTGTTTTTAAAAGGCAGCACATTCACAAAGCTCTGTATTCAAGGGGAGATTTTGCTCTGGTTTCTGTCCACTTTTTCACCAGGTTCCTCAGGGTCTTTTACCACATATGTGTAGTTTAGCTTTTGGCCAGAGACCTGGACAGAGTTTATACTCAGAGTTTTATACTACTTCTGTGGTTTTTCTGCTGCTAGTACTTTTCCTGTAGACTTCTAGCTACTTTTCAGCCTTGAACTCCAATCTGTGGAACCCTTAGCTGGTAAGGCTGCGGTTTTTCCATGGCTGTTTTTCACAGCCCTAGCTGTGAGGGTTGGACATCACCCTCGGGTGGGGAAGATATAAACTTGAAATTCCTACTCCTTCCTGTGGCAGTTTTTAAGATTAAAGTCTCCTGCTTCTATCTGCTTTTGGATTCTCTCCAGGGTCTTTAAATAGTTCTTCTTTAAAAAAGTTTTTTTTTTGTTTTTTTTTTTTCCCCCCCAAACTTGTTTTTATCATTGTTATCAGTGGGAACATTTCAAAACCACTTCAATCCTCTGCCATTTCTGGAAGTTTCTGCCTATTGGGTTTTTAATTTCAATGTCTCCATTTTTCATTTGAAGTTGTATTTAGTTACTTTCTGAATTAAATCTGCTAGTGTTTATGATAGCCTTTTTATTTCTCAATTTTAAGTCCTTTTTGAAAAACGTATTGGATCATTTTAAAGATGCTTATTTTATGGCCTGTATCCAGTCAGTGTCCTGAAGCTCTTGAATGTTCAGTATCTGAAGCTCTTGCATGTTCAGACATACAGTTGGTGTGTCTGCTGGCTCTCTCTCATTTAACTTTTTGTAAGTAATTTTTGAATTATGAGTTATTGATTGGGGTGCAGTAAACATGGAAACACCAAGCATCCTGATTTAGGGCTTTAGATCTACAGAGAGGCTTTTCTTTGCTGTCACCTGGTGTCCCAGAAATATCACGGACCTCTTTCTTATGTTAATTTCTAAGGCTAAGGGTTCCTAGACCAAGCAGGTATAACTTTGTAGCCCAAATCTTCTTGAGGACAGGCTTATGATTATAAAGTCTTGGAGAACTTTCTTCTTCATGGCACAAGGTTGAAGAGAGCCGCATCCTCAGGCCAATGAATAGGCTATTTTGTTTTGATCCATCCATTCTCTGACTAGAGTGTAGTTCTTCGAAACTCCTGGTTAACAGATGTCTCAATTGCAGTTCCTGCCTACCTTCAGCTCAAGACCTAGTTTCCTACCTGCCCCCACTCCCTGAGGAGTTTAAAAACCTCATCTACTTGACTAATGAACCCCCAGTACTGTCCACCCACTGCTATGATTTTTAAATTTTCCTCTTTGATTTGACTGTCTACTTTGGGAATTTTAAACCAGAAGTAAAAAGAATAGTATAATAAACACTCATACACCCACTGCTTAACAACTTACGTTAGAGTTTTCCAGAGAACCAGAAGCAACAGGGGGTGTGTGTGTGTGTGTGTGTGTGTGTATGAGATAGTTAGATATTTATTTTAAGGAATTGGCTTGCACGATTGTGGAGGCTGGCAAGTCCATCATACCTGCAGGGTATGATGGCAGGCTGAAAACTCAAGAGCATGGTAGTACTTGCCTGTAGTCCCAGCTACTTAGGAGTCTGAAGTGGGTGGATCCCTTGAGGCCAGGAATTTGAGGTTGCAGTGAGCTATGATCATGCCACTGCACTCCAGCCGGGAGACAAAGTGAGACTCTCATCTCAAAATAAATAAAGAAAAAAATACCTAAAGGAAGAGCCGATGTTGTAGTTTGAGTGTGAAAGCTGTCTGCTGGCATAATTCCTTCCTCCTCAAGGGAGGTCCGTCTTTTTTCTATTCAGGCCTTCAGCTGATTGGATGAGGCCCACCCGCGTTACAGAGGAGAATCTGCTTTACTCAAAGTCTAATTGAGTGTTAACCTTACATAGCATATACCTTTACAGAAGTATCTAGAATAATACTTGACCAAATATTGGTGGACTGTGGCCTAGACACATTGACACATAAAATTAACCACTATACAACTTAATAATAATTCCCTAATATCCTTCAATAAATCCTTAATAATTTTAAAATATCATTTAATATCCATTTCATATTCACATTCCTCCAATTTTTTCAAAATTGTCTTTCATAGTTGTATTTTGCAAATCAAGTTCCAGTCAAAGACTAAGCATTCATTTAATTATTGCATCTTTTAATTCTTCCTTAATTTAAAACAAGTGGAAGAAATCTTCCAGAGAATATGACAAAAAAACACCAAAAGATGGAAAATAAGAGAGAAATAGAAAAAAAAGAATATTAAAGGATCAAATCTGGAAGTCAAGCTTCTACTAACAGTAGAGCTGGGTTGGCAGGGGATACTTAATAAATGGATAGGAGACAATGATCTAAGAAGTTGTACCAGAGAATTTCCTAGAACCAAAGGACATACGTTTCTAGATTGGAAGGGCCCACCACCAACTCAACACAGTGAATAAAAATATTCACACTAAGGCTCACTATTAAAACATTTCAAACACTGGAGGCAAAGAAGATACTGAAAACTTCCAGAGGAAAAGAAGGCATGCCATGTAATTGATCAGAAATCAGAATGACATCACACTTTTTCATTTCAGTACTCTTACGGGATAAAAGAACAATGTCTTCATGTTTATGAGGGAGAATAATTTCCAACTGAAATTTCCATACCCAGCCAGACTGTCACAAAAGTAAAAGGCTAGAATGAAGACATTTTCATGACAAAGCCCCTTTTTAAAAAGTGACTTTCCATGTACCATTTATAAAAAAGCTACTGGAGGATATTTTAAAAGATGGGTAGGTGGGTGAAGAATAAATCAAGAAAGAAGATTCTGTGGGATCCTAGAACAGCCAGTCTAAAACAGGAGGGAGTTATAAGGAATCCCAGGAAAATCGTGGAGGGAAGCCACAGGGTGACTGCCCTGCAGGAGGCCCCGAGAACAGCCTCATGAATTGGAGAAAGAGATTGGAGGGCTTCAGAATGGATATTGCAATGAAAAGTTGAAGTGATAAGCAGTGTAGTTGACTGTACTAAGAGACTTTTTAGAGTTTTACCGGAAAGTTTGGGCCTGAATTAATGACTTTATTTTTTTTTTTGAGACAGAGTCTCGCTCTGTTGTCCATGCTGGAGTGCAGTGGCCGGATCTCAGCTGACTGCAACCTCCACCTCCCGGGTTCAAGCAGTTCTCCTGCCTCAGCCTCCTGAGTAACTGGGACTACAGGCGCCTGCCACCATGCCCGGCTAATTTTTTGAGTTTTTGGTGGAGACGGGGTTTCACTGTGTCAGCCAGGATGGTCTCGATCTCCTGACCTTGTGATCCGCCAGCCTCGGCCTCCCAAAGTGCTGGGATTACAGGTGTAAGTCACCGCACCCGGCCTGAATTAATGATAAGCAGGTTGAAAATGGAGGCAATAAAAACCAGACACTGCTGTAAGAAAAGAAGGCCGGGCGCGGTGGCTCAAGTCTGTAATCCCAGCACTTTGGGAGGCCGAGACGGGCGGATCACGAGGTCAGGAGATCGAGACCATCCTGGCTAACACGGTGAAACCCCGTCTCTATTAAGAAATACAAAAAACTAGCCGGGCGAGGTGGCGGGCGCCTGTAATCCCAGCTACTCGGGAGGCTGAGGCCGGAGAATGGCGTGAACCCGGGAGGCGGAGCTTGCAGTGAGCTGAGATCCGGCCACTGCACTCCAGCCTGGGCGACAGAGCGAGACTCCGTCTCAAAAAAAAAAAAAAAAAAAAAAAAAAAGAAACACAATCATCTGTGTGGTCTTTATGCAACTAACAGTTACATAGTTTTACTATGTAAACATTGAATGTTGATCTAACCAATGGTGTGCTGTGGCTACATAGGGAGAGTGCAAATGGCACTGGGATGCAGTGGAGTCTATGTATACATCTGGCTGGCGGATAGGGCAAGAAGCTAAATCCTTATTTCCCATAATGAAACCAATAGATACTGTTTAATATTGAAGAAAAATCAGGAAATACAATGTCAACATGATATTTAGAAATACAAAGGTATCAAAAGAAGTATCTAGAGGAAATGAGTAGTTGCCTCTGGGAGCAGGAAGTGGGTGCAACGGGAGGGGAGGCTGCTGCGTTTTGTTATAAACCCTATAGTACCATATGACTTTTTAAACTATGGATCTGCATTCATTTGATAATATTTTAAAATAAAAAATTTAAAATTCATTAATTTAAGATTTTGTTTGTTTTGCGATAGGATCTCACTCTGTCACCCAGGCTGGAGTGCAGTGGTGCGATCCCAGCCCACTGCAGCCTCAACCTCCCAGGCTCAACAGATCCTCCCACCTTAGCCTCCCAAGTAGCTGGGACTATAGGCATGTGCCACCACACCTGGTTAAGTTTTGTATTTTTTGTAGAGAGGGGATTTTGCCACATTGCCCAGGCTGATCTCAAACTGCCGGGCTCAAACAATCCTCCCGCCTCGGCCTCCCAAGGTGCTGGAATTACAGGCATGAGCCACCATGCCCACCCTAATTTCAGATTTTAAAATACTCTTAGTAACTTACTGTGGCACACATCACCATGCAGTATAACATCATCATGCTAGTGAAGTTCTAAGTCATCGTCACCTTCTTCATGGCAGGATATTCTACCTCCCAAATTTTCATTGTCCAGTTCAGTAGCCACTAGCCATGCATTGCTATTTCAATTTAAATTAATTAAAATTACATAAAATTCAAATTTTAATTCTTCAGTCACACAATTCACATTTCCAAGTGCTCAAGAGTCACATGTAGCTAATGACTACTATACTGTGCAGCACAGATATCATTTCCATCATTACAGAAAATTCTACGGACAGTACTACCCTAAATTGTTCTCAGATTTATCCCTTCTTCCCAGCATGTTGCCATTCTCTCTGAGGCAGTATAGAGTAGTGACGGAAGGTGTGGACCCTGGACTCGGAATACGTGAGCTCAAGTATGGGTGTCATCGTTTACTTGCTGTGTGACTTTGGGTATATCATATAACCTCTTGGTGCTTCAGTTTCCCCATCTATAAGATGAAGATACTAAGAGCATCATCACCTCCTGAGGGCTGTAAGGGTAGACTGTGATAATGTATTTATATTAAGTGCTTAGCACCATGCCTGGCCCATGGGAAACACCCAGTAAAGGTTGCCTGCTGCCATTACTCTTCCTCCTCCTCCTCCTCCTCTCCAACTCCCCATATCCTGTCAGCCACTTCTGAGCTCGCATGCAGCCCTGAAGAACAGTTCCCAATCAAACTCAAACTTCCCACCTCAAAGCCCACCTCTCTCTCTTTCTCTCCCCAAGGGCTTCCTCAGGTGCTCCAGGAGCTTGTCATTCCAGAGGCAGAGCAGCCCAGAAGTCCTGGGATTTACACCTCTGGTAGAAACCCTCAACCAGAGAAGGATGGAAGTCAATGAGTAAGTATCCCAGCTTCCCTTGCTGGGCAATTCTGAGGTGTTTCCTCCACAGTCCCTCAGAGCGCCACCGTTGGAATTGAGGCCAGTTTTCTACAGCAGTCACCTGCTCAGGGATATGCCTTTTTTTGGCCCTTCTCCCTTCCACGTCTGCCTTTCTCCTCCATCAACTTGTACTCCTTGGACTTTCCTCTCAACCTGCACCCAAGTCATGGTCTCAGGGTCTGTTTTTGGGGGACCCACGCCAAGACTGTCATTATCATCATCATCATTGTCAATTCATTTTCCTTCTTTCTTTTTTTTGAGATAGAGTTTTGTTCTTTTGCCCAGGCTGGAGTGCAGGGGCATGATCTCATCTCACTGCAACCTCTGCCTCCTGGGTTCAAGTGATTCTCATGCCTCAGCCTCCTGAGTAGCTGGGATTATAGGCATGTGCCACCACGCCCAGATAATTTGTGTATTTTTAGTAGAGATGGGGTTTCACCATGTTGGCCAGGCTGGTCTCAAACTCCTGGCCTCAAGAGATCTTCCTGCCTCGGCCTCCCAAAGCACTGGGATTACAGACATGAGTCACTGCGCCCAGCCAATTTATTTTCTCCGTATCTCAAGACTAACCTCCTGCAGGAGCCTCCTGGTTGATTTTCCCACCTTCTCTCCCACGGTACAGCTAGAACTATCTCAGTTTAATCAAAATGTCAAGTTATGACTTACCTGCTTCAAATCTCCACTGGTTTCTTCTTGCCCAAAGGCAGAGTAGAAGCTTAGTCCTGCAATTAAGAACCTTCCCAAATTCTCCTGATTTGTGAAGTAAGTTTCCTGCTTTACCAGCTTCACCTCTGGCAAGTTGTGCTGCTCAACATCCTTTAAACCTGCTGTTCTTGTACTTGGGCCCAAACCCGTGCTGTGTCCTCTGACTGGAGTCCTAATAATAGCAGTAGTAAATACTCATGGACCACTTTCCCTGTGCCTTGCAGTGTTTCTATGCAATCTGCATGGCTTAGTTCACTGAATCCTCATGCCAACCAAGTGAAGAAGCTTACGCTGTTCTCCCCGTATTAGAGATAGGGAGACCAAGTCTTACGGAAATCACAAATACAGTAGTAGCATCAGAGGACTCCAGAGCTTGTGCCCTCTCCTTGGCAGGAAAGTGATGTCACACACACATAGTTAACTCACAGGAAAGAAACTTTACTTGGCAGAGAGAAAAGAAAAAGTCGCAGTTAATAGTGTGGGTGATCTGCTCATCCTTCTACTGCTTGCATTTGTGCTCCCAGGGCAGTGAGAGGTGAGGTGGGAGTCTGCTGTTGCCCCAGTTTTCTGGACCTCTCATTCCAGGAGCACTTCTTGGCTAAGGGTGATGATGGTGCTTAATTATTCACTATATTCATAGGATGTAGCCCCCAAGCACATGTCAGTGACTTCCTCTAGTGCCCAGCTGAGGAAGCAGTGATCTGTGATCTGTTTCCATGTGGGAGGAAGGAATGGCCATGTTGGATTGGCCCAAGGATGGTACATGCATCTCCCTGCAGGCTTGTCGGGGGTGACTTTGACCACGTGTGGCTCCCTTTCGTGCGCGACTCTTTGGTATCTAATCCATGAGTGAGGTGAGACTCCATGGTCCTGCTTCCTTTTCCTACTTCCCCATCTGGTAGACACCTGCTGTCTTTGTCTGTGCTGTAAAAACATACCACAGACCGAATAGCTTGTAAGAAATTTATTGTTCACAGTTCTGGAAGCTGGGAAGCTCAAGATCAAGACACCAGCAGATTTGGTGTCTGGCAAGGGCCCACTTTCTAGTTGGTAGAAAGTGGTTCATGGCTCCTTCTGGCTTTGTCCTCACAGTGGAAGAGACAAGGCAGTTCCAGCAGGCCTCTTTTATACCGACGCTAATTCCTTTAGGAGGTAGGTCCTCCCAAAGGTCCTACCTCCTAACGCTATCACACTGGTGATTCGGTTTCAACACATGAATTTTGGGGACATGTGAACGTACAAACCGTAGTGCCTGCTTGTCTCTTCTGATAGAGCTGAAACGTTCCTCCTCTGGGAAGTCTTCCCTAACTCCCCTGAATAGAATTTTTCCTCCTACCTGTGTTCTGGTAGCATCCAGTCCATATTCCTCTTAGTGCTCTCCTGTTACAGTCTAATGATTTGTTCGTATATCACGTTCACCAGCCAAATTGTGAGTGTGAACCTCTTAATAGTGTCGGTTTTTTGTTCTCTGGATTCTCTGGTGTCTGTGACAATCCCTTCTTCCAAACCAGGAATTCAGAAAGTACTTTATTGTTTGGTTGTCAGGAAGGCAGATCTCCTGTCCATGCCTTTTAAACTTTATTTGTTTATTTTTTCTGAGACAAGAGTCTCGCTCTGTCACCCAGGCTATAGTGCAGTGGCACGATCTCAGCTCACTGCAACCTCTGCCTCCCAGGTTCTTCTTGTGCCTCAGCCTCCCGAATAGCTGGGATTACAGGCATGCACCACCATGCCTGGTTAATTTTTGTATTTTCAATAGAGATGGGGTTTCTCCATGTTAGCCAGGCTGGTCTCGAACTCCTGACCTCAAATGATCCACCTAGCTCGGCCTCCCTAAGTGCTGGGATTACAGGTGTGAGCCATCACACCTAGCCCCATGCCTTTTAGAAAAAGGAATGAGATCAATTCAGAGTGGTTATTATAAAGAATCAGTCATGTTTCTCATAGAACCTGGAATACCAAAAATATTTTGTCTCTATTCACTTTAATTTCCCTTTGGTTTATTTGTCTTTTCCATGGGATCACTATTTGACCTTAGGACTCTAAGGAGCTAGTTTCTGAAAAGTAATGTGAGCTGTTGAGTTTTCCTCCTTAGATCTATAAAAACATATGTATATTATCTATTTTCATACCCAGATTAAGACATTGCCTCCAGCTAGCCAATTCCCCCTCTCCTGTCCCTGAATCATGAAACTGGCACCATCTCTGAAAAGTTTCCTAGTTGTCTTCTGTTTTTGTAGCTTGTGAAAGATGTGGTTTTTAGTTGTGTGATTCTTTTTAAACTGCTTCATTTGTTTTTGGACTGAATAGTAGCATAGCTACCCAAACTTGGACAGAAACATCAAATTCAGAATCTCTGGAAGTACAGCAATAAGAAGCTAATTACTTCATGTTTTCGATATGAATGAGACTCAAGATACAGAACAGAATCACTGCTTCCCTGTTCTAACTCCCACCTCAGCTATGCTGGCAAACTTTGTTTTTCCTTTTGGGTTTAAGGGAATATGTTGGGAATAAAAAGCATTTTCCTCTACTCCACCTGCTGAATGGAATGAATAAAGGCCTCCATGAAAGATCTAAGTATTTAGCAAATACAACTTCAGCTTCCAAAGTTTCATGTCTGAAATAAATTTCAGAGTTTCAGATTTGAGTCCAGGCCAGATACATGCAAGTTGATACTGATTATTTGTGTCCTTTGGCAGAGGGTCTAAGGAAGTGTTATAATTCAGCTGTGTGGGGAGAGAGGATGATCGTGTATATGTGGCTTCTACGTGGTTGTCTGCAGATGGTGGAGAATGGAGTCCACCAGCTTCCCTCTTCTATCACTGGCTTCTACCTCCCTGGCCGGCCTCCCTTCATCCCCTGCCACCCCTTGCTTTCTATACTTGAGCCTCACTGGCATCATGCTTCTTCCTGCCACAGGGCCTTGGCACATGCTGCTGCCTCTGTCTGGAGTGTTCTTCACAAGCCTTGCCATATCTCTTTAACTAGTCAACTCTTACTCTTCCTTCAGATATCAGCTCACTTCCTGGGGGAAGCTCTTAAGTGAAATGAAGTGAAATCCCCTTCTTATATGGTCTGAGGATACTGGATATTTCTTTGCAAGCAGCTGTGACAGTCGCAATTTTACATTTCGCTGTGTGATTCCTTGGGTAAATTACTTCCTAAAGTGTGGTATATGTATGACGGGACAGATGATATGTGGATGTCCTTTTATGACGTTAAAGTTATTGTTTATGTTAATGTGTATTAGAAGAAATATCTATATAGTACTACTAGTAGTGAATACTTATACTTTTATAAGTGTTTTTGCATACAATGGGCCTTAAAGTAGATAAAAGAATCCATCTTACATAAACTATATGAATTAGAAGTACCATAATCAGACTTCATTCTCCCCCCACGATTCAGTTACCTCCCATCGGGTCCTTCCCATGACACATGGGGGTTATGGGAATTACAATTCAAGATGAGATTTGGGTGGGGACACAGCCAAACCATATCATGGGCTGGTCTTGAACTCCTGGGCTTAGGCAGCTTCACTTCATTTCACTTAAGAGCTTCCCCCAGGAAATGAGCTGCTATATGAAGGAAGAGTAAGAATTGACTAGTTAAAGAGATATGGCAAGGCTTGTGAAGAACACTCCAGACAGAGGCAGCAGCATGTGCCAAGGCCCTGTGGCAGGAAGAAGCATGATGCCAGTGAGGCTCAAGTATAGAAAGCAAGGGGTGGCAGGGGATGAAGGGAGGCCATTATGGTACTTCTAATTCATATAGTTTATATGGCAAAAATTTTGGAAGCAGTATGCAAATGGCTGAAATTTGAGAAATGATGTGTTCATCAGTATCTGTCTCCCTTTATGAGAGTGTAAGCTCCAGGAAAGAGGTTTTCTGTGCACCCTTGCACCCACCAGACCTAGTACATATTTAGGTCTTAAGAAATATTTGTTGAAAGAATGGACAAGTGATTGAATGAAAAACCTAGTGATTTAACAAGTGTCCCTCCCAAGTAACATTGGGATAGGTGATTAGAAAGAAGGTTAAGGTTTTATTGAGAATCATCCATATAGATTGCAGGCAGGGGATAGGATGGAGCTTTGTAGACTTAGAGTGTTCAGCTTCAGACGCCCAGAGACTTGGCAGTCACAGGGCTGCAGGGGACCATGCCTGTTACCCTACTCAGAACAGTTCAATAGCATCCTGGGCAGGTATTGTCACAGGATAGATTCCTTGGGAAGCAGACTCTGAGATGCAGATTGGCACATGGGAACTTTACTACGGAGTGTTCTTAGAGCACCTGTGGAAGAAAAGGAAATAGGGCAGAGGGAGAAGTTGGGACATTCCCAGTAGAGGCCTCTGCTTACCCTATGAGAAGTTCTGAAGCTGGAATGATCCTTTAGAACTGTCTAAATAATTAGGCTGGGTGTAGTGGCTCATGCCTGTAATTCCAGCACTTCGGAAGGCCGAGGCAGGCGGATTGCCTAAGCCCAGGAGTTCAAGACCAGCCCATGATATGGTTTGGCTGTGTCCCCACCCAAATCTCATCTTGAATTGTAACTCCCATAATCCCCATGTGTCATGGGAGGGACCCGATAGGAGGTCATTGAATCATGGGGGCAGGTCGTTCCTGTGCTGTTCTCATGATAGTGAATAAGTCTCACAAGATCTGATGGTTTTATAAAGGGCAGTTCCCCTGCACATACTCTCTCTTGCCGGCTGACATGTAAAACATGACTTTGCTCCTCATTTGCCTTCCACCGTGATTGTGAGACCTTCTCAGCCATGTGGAACTGTGAGTCATTTAAACCTCTTTCCTTTATAAATTACTCAGTCTTGGGTATGTCTTTATTAGCTGTGAGAACAGGCTAATCACTCTGTCTCTAAAAACAAACAAACAAAAAGAATTATACACCTGTACACCCGTGTAGACCACTTCGGGAGGGGTAAGACCTTGGGTAACACAACTTTCTTCATCAAGGCCATCCTTGAAGGTGCTGATGGCTAAGGCCAGTCTGCAGGTAATACTGTCGGCAGCTGGGAGGGTGATTTCTGAAGAGAGATCTGGGTGACACATCACAAGAGTCTATCACACGTGTCTATCCAGGCTCTATATGAAGACCTCTATATGAATATTTGAGTGGCAGATGCCAGTCACTATCTATAAATGTGTTTCAACCATGATTGGAATGGCTTTCGTTCTTAGAAAGTTTTTTAATTTACATTGAACCAAAAAGCACTTTATTTATTTATTTATTTATTATTTTTTGAGACGGCGCCTTGCTCTGTTGCCCAAGCTGGAGTGCAGTGACGCGATCTCAGCTCACTGCAAGCTCCGCCTCCTGGGTTCATGCCATTCACCTGCCTCAGCCTCCTGAGTAGCTGGGACTACAGATGCCCACCACAATGCCCGGCTAATTTTTTTTGTATTTTTAGTAGAGACAGGGTTTCACCGTTTTAGCCAGGATGGTCTTGATCTCCTGACTTTGTGATCTGCCTGCCTCAGCCTCCCAAAGTGCTGGGATTACAGGCTTGAGCCACCGCTCCTGGCCTTGAAAAGCACTCCTCGTCAAGTTCTGAATGCCTATACTCATTTTGATGACCAGAGCAAGAAGAACAATATGACCCTTGAACTAGCTGAAGAGAGCTATGGTATCTTTTAAATCTTCTCTTAACTAAACAAATCTCATTTCTTTAGCTGTTTTTTGTTTGTATGTTCTGTTTTGTATAGTCATCTGTTATTCTCTACATAATTTTGTTTTAAAATTTATCAAAGTTTATTTAATATGCAGCATCCAGAATATTATCTGGATAATAGTCCACATGTGGACTGACCAGCTGAAACTACAATAGGGGAATTATCATCATCTGGGTCTTATTAAACTTGGAGTCAACTAAGATTCTCGTCTTTTTCATATGTACTGCTGTGGAACGAGATCTCTCCAAATATGGATTCATGAAATTGATCACTCGGAGCCTAAATGGGGCCTCTAAAAGGTTATTTTTAGTCCTATCTTATATAATATATAAGATTATATTTATTATAAAAATAATGGCTTATGTTTATTTAATCCTTACTATATGCTAGATATTATGTTAAAAATACTTGCATGCCCCCCTCTCATTTAATCTTCCCAACAACTCTGTGAGGTTGATACTATTTGTATCCTCATTTTACAGAGGACGAAATGGAGGCACAGACAGATTAAGGAATTTGCCCAGAGTTACAAGGTCAGTAGGTGGAGGAGTCAAGATTCCAACTCTGGCTGTCTGACTTCAAAGCTGTCTTCTTCTGTATCTGTACCTTACGTTGATTTGTGCTAATTTAAATTAGGGAATGACTTAACAATATGTAAAGATAGTACCTTGAACACACCTAGTGTTCTTCTGAGAATCTCAGAAGGCTTGGAAAGATATCATTTTTTTTTTAAAGGAAATAAAGCCAAAAAAATTAGCACTTTCTCCACCACTATAATAAGTTTTTTCAGAGAAAGGACCACCTTTTTTCATCTTTGAATACTCTGTATCTAGCATAGTATCTAAATCATGTTTATGACAGTTACCAGTTTATTGCTCTTCTGCTCCAAATCTACTCTTTGCATGGTTTTGCTATACTGAAGCTGAACCCTGAAAACATTTCTATACCAGCTGATATGAAGTAACGTTTGTCAGTAGAGGGCGCTGGGGGGACACTATCAGAAGAAGGGGCATTTCTCTGGGGTTCTTATACTTTTCTTGTTGCTCCTATGTTTCTTCTTGCTCCTATGGTGCAGTGGCCACTGGGCAGCTCCCTGTGGAGACCTGCTGGTGCACACCTTTTGGCGAGTTTTGCTGGCACTCCAGCAAAACTTCCAGAGAATTTCACCAGCATTCTAGTGGGAATGAAGCACCTCGGTGAAATTCTTCACCATCCAGTGGGCCACGGCCACATCTCGAATGCAGCCTGAATCTCATCTTGAGAGGATGTCTTCTTTCAAGTGAGTTCCTTCCTTGATAACTCTCCTCAGCTTGGAAGGTAGTAGTTGTTCCCTACACCTACTATTCCAATGTTCTTTAGAGATCTCCTTACCCTTCTTAAAGTTAATGCCTTTTACTAGTTAACAATTCTTTCCATTAAAATGTCCCCCCTGTTCAAATGATTGGTGTGGTTTCTGTCTCCTGACTGGACCCTGACTAATATAGACAATAGATGGTTAATGGATAGGCTGGGCATAGTGGCTCACACTTGTAATCCCAGCACTTTGGGAGGCTGAGGCGGGCTCTCCTGACTTGAGGTCAGGAGTTCGAGACCAGCCTGGGCAACATGGCAAATTCCTGACTGAAAATACAAAAATTAGCCAGGCATGGTGATACTACTTGTCTGTAGTCCCAGCTACTCAGGAGGCCGAGGCAGGAGAATCACTTGAACCTAGGAGGTGGAGGTTGCAGTGAGCCAAGATCACGCCACTGCCCTCTAGCCTGGGTGACAGAGTGAAGTTTTTTGGAGTTATACATTTTCTTTCTTTCTTTCTTTCTTTCTTTTCTTTCTCTCCTTCCTGTCCTTCCTTTCCTTTCTTTCTTTCCTTCTTTCTTTTCCTTCCTTCTTTTCTTTTTTCTTTCTTTTCTTTTTTTCTTTATTTCCTTTCTTTCTCCCTCCCTGTCTCTTCTCTCTTTTCTTTCTTTCTTTCCTTCCTTCCTTCTTTCTCTTTCTTTCTCTCTCTTCTCTCTTTCTCTCCTTTCTTTTTTCTTCTCTCCTTTCTCGTTTCTTTTCTCTTTCTCTTTTCCGTTTTCTGTTTTCTCTTTTCTTTTTTTTTTTTTCTTTTCTTCTCTGTTGCACAGGCTGGAGTGCAGTGGTGTGATCTTGGCCCACTGCAACCTCCACCTACTGGGTTCAAGCAATTCTTATACATTTTCAAGCAATCTATACAACTTACCTCTTTTTGGCTAGGCACAGTGGCTCATGCCTGTAATCCCAGCATTTTGGGAGGCTGAAGCAGGTGAATCACGAGGTCAAGAGATAGAGACCATCCTGGCTAACACGGTGAAATGCCGTCTCTACTAAAAATACAAAAATTAACTGAGTGTGGTGGCGGGCGCCGGTAGTCCCAGCTACTTGGGAGGCTGAGGCAGGAGAATCACTTGCAATCCTGGAGGCGGAGGTTGCAGAGAGCCGAGATTGCGCCACTGCACTCCAGCCTGGTGATACAAGACTCCGTCTCAAAAAAAAAAAAAAAAAAAAAAAGCCTACCTCTTTTTTACCTCAATTGAGTATACAGCAGATTTCAGTGGTACCAAGGATATGGAAACGTATTTCTCTCTCATGTGCTCTTTCTGCACAACCATCTTGGATTTGCAATTTTGTCCTGTATTAGCAGAAACAGTCTGCCCAGTCTTAAAACTTGTACCATTTCCTGTTTCAAAAGCACGGTCCCTCATGCAGGTGTTCTATTTTGAGAATGCAATAGATTTTACTATTCATTTCCACAGGAAGTTGGCTAAACTCTTAATACAGTTGATATTCCCAGGCTCTGAACAGTCTTGTTTTCTAATCCATGCAAATTATATACAAGTTAGTATATAATACGTTCCTACAACTTGTTTTGGAGAATAAGGCATATTCGAAAATAATCCAACTTCTTATTCTTATGTATCTATGGGTCAGACTAAAAAAAATTATTTCCTAAGAAAACATGAAATGTAAAAATCACAGTGAAGTGTGTCTCTGTGACAGTTGGCACAAATTGACTATTTACATCTCTATCCCCGAACACTTTGGCCAAGTGAACCAAATCCTTAAATTGAACACAGTTCCAAACAGGGAGTGCCCAACCCTTCATTAAGGCTGATAGAAAAGCACATCAAGGACATGTGAGGTTTTCCTTGTTTATGTAATGAAACAGACACCAATGTTTAGCTGCTGAATGTGTAAATATAGCCTGTGTGACAGTGGGGAGCTAAGAAGGAAGGAAGCAATTTGGGAAATATCTCCTTCCCACATCACAAACATTCTCAGAACCATCAGAAGACCCCAAAGCTAGGTCCTACAATATGTGCATTTTATAAAGCAAACCCACCCTCTGGCTTCGGGCTGTGTGTGACCTGGTTTCTCTTTTTAATTTTATAACTAGGGTGGAAAGCTAACAGTGTAGTATGTCATGGTCAATATGTCAACCACAAAGTGGGTCCAACGTTGCAGAAAGATTCCAATAGTCATTTAGTACATTTCCCTTGTAACTTGAGAGAATGGTAGTTGAATCACTAGGGTCTGGAGTCCGTAGTGTCAGATCTCCAAACCTGAAGCTCTGAGTTCTGAGTCGATTTTAGTGTACATTTATGTACAATGGCAAGAGGAGTTTTTTTCCTGGGGGTGGAAGACAGCTTTAGGGAGTGGATTCGAAGGAGGGGGTGCCACTTTTTATTAGCCATTATTTCAGTTTTAACAGTCATCAAACAAATCATCCCTAGTCATTTTGAAATGGAGAACATATAAGTCCTGCTGCTCAGTTGGGCTTAAATATTTCCACATTGTCACTAATGCTTCTAAAAATATTTTTTGTTAATTTGTGAAAGTGTAGTTGACAGCACATTTTTGTTTGATGAGCTACTACTACCATACTAGCTAATATAACAACCCAAAAGTGCTTAGGATTGGAGATTCCTCCTCCCTTCCCATCCCATGATGAATAGGACATCACTCAGATAAATATGAAAAGTGAAGACTATATTTGTATTTTTCTCTTTGTGGTCAAGTTCACTGACAGGAGGTCCATTCTCAGCCACCCGCACCCCACCAAATATTTAAGACATAGAATTACTTTGTTGAGTTGGTTCAGCTGAGATGGAAAATGCAGATCCCTGTATAAACTGCATTCCAGCAGCAATGGTGTTTAGCTTAGGACTGAGCCAGGAATAGCATACTTTTTAAAAGGTAGATAAGAAGTGAGAGAGGATCATTTCCAGAAAGTGATAGTAGCTGGGGAAGCTGCATAGAGGCCCCAGGTTATAGCCTTTTCTTGGTTCAATCTGCTTTTTATGTTTTTATTAGAAGTGGTTAAGAACTAGGAATTGTTGGGGGTTGGGGAGGCAACAGAGAGGAATGAAGTGAAGACTGTGGGAGTTAGGGAGGGAACGACCTCAAGACCCAACGTGATGAGAATTCCAAAGGATGGGGAGGGGGTCAAAGTCTCCAGGGCTTCCAAGAGCAGAAAAATCTGCTAGACCAGCCTTGGAGGCAGCAGTGGGCGCCCATGGAATCTGTTCCATTACATTCATTTTACATGATTAGCAGCAAATCAGGCTAAAAGAATTAACAGAGCCTTCAAAACAGATGGTTCCTGGGTAACAGGATGTCCTCTTGTCTTGTTTACTCAAGAACAAACTGTGTCTTTGAAAACACTAAAGCCTTAACACAAGATACTCATTGGGTCTCGCCATCTTTGGGAAGAACAGTTGCTTTAAGTCACTGTTTTTCAAACTGCAGTTGTGACCCATGAATGTTGTGAACCAAGTTAAATGATGTTTTAGTGGAATGTAACAGCAAAATCAAAGTGCCTCTCATCTAGTTTTGTGAAATTTTTGTTTCAGTGGTGTATATGTATAACAGTATGTATGTGCCAGGTTGTAATGGAAAATGTAGTTCTTATGGTGGAACAAGATCCAAAAAGTAGAAAACATTGCTTTATGCAACTTTAGAAGGGAAAGAAGGGATTGAGTGTGGTATATCAATATTGTAGTATGTAATTAGTAGAGTGAGCACACACTGTCCACCTTTTTCCTTAGATGATGCGTGTGCCTCTGTGTGTGTGATTCCATATGCTGTGCTAGGCAGCAGCATACTTCCTCCTAAGGATGTCATAAGATCCAGAGGTTTATTTAAGGAAATACTGCTCAGAATGATAATTTAGAAAATCTGAGAAGCACATCTACGGCTCCACATCAGGGCTCTTAAGATGAAGAGATCCACCCTCTTGCCATTGACTTAAAATTGTAAGTAAGTCCTTAAATGGTTTTTGTTGTTGTTGTTTTCAGGTCATATCATATCTTTGCCTAAGCACCAGCCAGTCACCTCAACAATAGTAGCGTAATTTTACATGGTTTATGTTAAGAAGAAAAAGTTTCACCTGAGTTATTTGTGGTGCCTGACTCCTCAGGAGGCAGATTTCCTGTATATGTATATTACCCTAACAGAAATGTAGGAGATCACCCATACTGCCTTCTGTTTCCAAACACATTGAAAAATGTTTCTACCTTCGCATTCCCTGTTAGCTTTTAAGGTCTGACATCTGGTAACAAGGTAAGTGTAGAAAACTAAGCAGCCACACCTCAGGGATGCCAGGGAAGTCCTTTGATAGAAAGATGAGGCAACAGGATGTTCAGAAACTCAGAGACATTATCACCTGTTATTGGAACATTTATTAATATTCGTAAGGTGCAGACTATGATACACAAAAAGACAGTGATATGAAATGACAGGCATCTTCATCAGAGGTCTGCTTTGCAGCCTGTGAGTTTAGTTGTCAGCAGTACACTCAAGGCTGAGGACTTGGAGACTTGGGTTCCGTTGCCTCTGACATAAAGCAAGGACCTTCAGTAACAGCTGATGCTCCAATCAGTTTTTTGTTCATACACACTGTTGGCCATAGGAATCTTTCTTACCATTCTTTCCAAGGAAACCAGTACCTACCTCTACCACCATCACATTGCAAACAACCAAAGGCACACATGTTCATGATGCTTTGTTCAGAGCTGGCCCGAAAATGAATTCACATGACGGGAGCTGGCTATGAGACTTACTTAAGACAGCAATGGGAATGCCCCCAGGTTAATGAACTAGAGCATGTTCAAAACAGAGCAGGGAACTACCAACCTCTTCCTTCTAGATCTGACAGGCTCTTTGGCTGATTTGAAAGCAGTCCCCCTGAAGCTGACACGGTTCTAAAGTTGAAAATGCTAAGTTTACTTTGCCGTGTCCTCTGACATTTTGATAGGGGTTTATTTTATGCTGGGGGTTGCTGATTCTTCCAAAATCTGGGTTTCTGGGATTTGCTGTTTATTCAGCAGGAACCTACAAAGTCTGCGTTTATTCTTGACTGAAAGAATTGAATCCACAGCATCTTTCATCATAAATATAATGCCCTAGGAGAAGATACAGCAGCAAACCAGACAGACAAGGTCCCCAGTATCCAGTACAGTGCCTAGCACAAAGTAGGCAACTTAATAGTCATTGAACAGATATATGAATGGTATCTGGGTTGAGGTGGTCGAGGTCACATTGGTGTTTTTACTACAATGCTTTGCATCTCTGAAATCACAGACTTCCATTTCACATGTTAGCAATGGCATTTAATTTTCCTTGGCCAATGTTATGCTTGAGTTTGATTCATACAATAAAAAGTATGGACCATTATAATTATCTTAGATTTCCTCTCTGGGTATCTTTTTCTGGTCAAATCTTCATACTAAAGAGACGTTAAGCCACACTGCTTTTTCTCTAACTTGCCTGCAAAGATTTACTAAAATAAAACAGATTGATCTTATCCAAGTAACAAAAACAAAAATGTTATGAAATCATTTTGCTGCCCAAATCTAAAATACTATTATTAACCATAATGTCAACTTACTTAGGTCAATTCTTCAATTGCACTATGCTTTGAACAAATTGTCATTTTCCTTCCATTCTAAATATGACAGTTCAGTTATTAAGGAATTGTTTTTAGTTAACAATTACTTCAATTTCATATGAAACATGAGCTAACACTCTCATCAATTTTTATTCACAATTATCATTGCTCAAGAGTTCCTACTTTGAAAAGAAAATTTGTAATAGCGCAGTGGAAAACAAAAATCTCATTTTATAGGTAAATGTAAGTATCAGATAATTGAGTAGCTTGTACATTGTATCCTATTACTATCATTCTCAGTGCCTGAATACTAATCAGTTTAACTGCTTTCAAGCTATATATTTTTAAATGTAATTAAAACATACAGTCTCACAGTAAATTTCAATGGCTTATTAAAGGCCTTTACGTGGCATCAGTATCATATGTTAGAGATGAATGGTGTTTCTAATTTGCTAGCCACTTGGGTCAAGTTTAAGAAGGAAGCGTATTTATACAAGTAATGGTAATACAAACGGTCTCTTGGGAAAGCTGTTGGTGAGGGTTTAACATTTTTGAAGTATGTTTTTGTGTATCTTTGAAAGGGGCATTTTATAGGCATTGGGCCAAAGCATCTTAAAATCATGTTCCTTAGTACAGGTATAACTACTGTCAGTGCTGCCTGACTGCTCAGGTAGACTCATGAGGTGTGCGTTTTTAAGGGTGAGTTGAGGTCAGGTGAGGTTCGGCGAGTTGAACCACCTTCAGCTGAATAACGCTCTTTAGGACCAGGACCCTGCTCCTTTACGTATGGCGGGTAAGGCAGCAGTATCGTCAGCACCTGCACCCGGGGGCTGGATGGAACTGCAGAAACTCTGCCCCCAACCCACTGAATCAGAATCTCCCTTCAAACCAGGTCCCCAGATAATCTGCAAGCACTCCGGTGTTGGAGAAGCACTGGGCTAGGACCCCAAAGCCTCTGCTTACCAGGGGCCAAGCACAATGTGTGGCATTACTTTCTCTTTCCTTCTCCTTCTGAAATCATCCTCTTTTTATGATATCCCCTCAGACAGTTTCCCTTTCTTTCTCGTCACTCCCACACTCAGTCCCCAGATCCACATGAATTTCCCAGCTCTGATGTCCTTGCTTGTTACCAAGAAACCACTTCTAGTGCTCTCCACCTGTAGTTACCCAGGGCTCTCTGCTGCTGCTGCTGAGTAACCCTGGGAAGGTCAAAGCATGCTAATGACTCCCAAGGATTTATTCTGCCTTCCTGCCACTGGGCCTCCCTTTCTTCATGTATTCTGCATGGAGATGTCATCCTTCTAAGTTATCCAATCCAAAAATCCGATCTCTCTTTTCCATTTTAAATCCCTCTGTTCTGAAGGGGGGATTTCTTTGTCCCTGTTTCTGGTCATGGAATGCTGCCTTCCTAACCTGGCATGAAGCTTCTTTGCTAATATTTGCAGGGCATAGAAAGGACAAAGGGAGCCATGCCAGATGTTTGGGGGAATCACAGACAGGGTTTACTCAGTAGAGGGAAATAGTGTGCAGTTACTAATGACTCAGCAGACCCCTTAACACACTTCATTTGGCCCCGCCTTTGCATTGAGGGACTCAGCCTGCAAGAGGCAATGGGAGATCCAAACCCAGACCCAGACTGGCCAGCCAGTTGACCCCTAGAAGCAATTTGGTCCCTCTGTTCTAAACTGCGCAGGGGTAAAGGGCTCTGCAAAGAAGTGAACTGGGCATTTAGAAGCAAGTTGCTTACAAATTCAGGCTCTGTGGGCTAGGGGTTAGCGCAGCCAATGGTCAAGGGAACATTTTTGGTTCAACCAGGTGAGGACCCCTCGAAGCTTCTCTGAAGTGGTCAACACCCAGAACAGATCTCTTTAATCAGAAGAGACTGGCAGGGGAAGAAACAAGATTGCTTTCTGGCCATAGTGAGTCCGAGGACCACGTTTGCAGCTTCCATTCTTCTTGAGGCCAACAAACCAATTCTTCTCTGCGTGCTTCTTGGATATATAGGTGTTGTAATGGTTCTCCTCCAGCCTTTCCAGGAACAAACATTCCTCATTTGGTGTCTGCTAAAAAGATAAAACCAAAAGAGAGTAGGACAATTAGTGAGTGGTTTCACATGGGAGTCCCCATTTACTAGCTGTGTGACATTGGGCAAAATACTAAAGCTCTCCCTGCCTCAATCTCCTCTTCAGGAAAATTGGGGTCATGGTGGAACTTATTTCACAGGGTAGTCTTAAGGACTTAGAACAGCACCTGGCACTAAAGAGCCTTCAGTATGCATTTGCTGTTATTGTAAACTCCCTTTCCTTTTAAAATCCATTTTAAAGTAATAAAGATGCGACTGATAAGAGCACTTCTAAGAGTCCTCAGGACTCTAGAATCTCCCATGGGGACATCCTGCTTGACTATAAGTACCTTGAGGGCAGGGCTGGATCTTTCATCTCTGTAGTGGCCTGGCACACAGGCATGACCATGGAAAAACATTCAAAATAAGTAAAAACCAGACTGTGATGTAGTGGGTTTGTTGTTGTTGTTGTTGTTGTTTTAACTTGAAGACTAGACTTAAAGAATAAACACAAAGCTGCTAAAATGCCTTTTTATCCTGGTGGTTTTCACTAGCAATGTCAGGATTTTGCCTGTGTATTGTTATGAAGATATGCTTGTGCAAAATTTATCCTAAGCATGAAACATATCCTAGAATGTAAATGTTTTTTTAAATGAAAATAGCTTTATTTTTTGCTACTTATAAAAAGAATCTTATAAATAGATGCTACTTGTGGCCAGGCACAGTGGCTCATGCCTGTAATCACACTACTTTGGGAGGCTGAGGCAGGAGGATTGCTTGAGCCCAGGAATTTGAGGCCAGTCTGGGCAACATAGCAAGACCCATTCTCTACAAAAAAAAATTTTTTTTTAAATTAGCTAGATGCCATGGTGTGTGCCTGTCCTCCTAGCTACTTAGGAGGCTGAGGTAGGAGGATTGCTCGACCCCAGGAGTTTGAGGCTGTACTGAGCTATGATTGTACCATTGCACTCTAGTCTGGGTGACACAGCGAGACCCTGTCTCTAAAGGGTAATAAAAATGCTACTTACAAGAAGAATTGTACTTTTAAAAACATACCTTTACTTTGTAAAAAAAAAACTATCCCAAAACCCACCACCCAGATATAGGCAACTGTTAATCGCTGATGAGCATCCTCCCCTACATCTCTTTATGTACATACAGACTAGATAAGGCTATATGGATATATACTTATGATATCATCAAAATGTCATGTTTTATTTGATGTTTTAAAAATGAACAACAAATCTATGAAAACATTCAATATTCCTAATGAGAAAAATGCAAATTAAAAATTATGTATCATATGTTAGCTATCCTATGTGCAAAGATTAAAAAAAAATTTGCACAAAGATAAAAAAAATTTGCAAGACTTAGAATGTGGGAACTAGGCACTGCCAGGTACAGTTGGCGAGAAAAATTAGTGGCAACTTTCTGAAGACAGTTTAGCAATATGTATCAAAATTTACAAGATGTATTACCTTTGACTCAGCACTTTCACTTCTAGGAATCCACCCCTAGGAGATGGCTGAGTAAGTGTACAGTTGTATTTTTGAGGATGGTCTCTGAACCAATGGTTTTAGGGGCAAGCGATTAGGAGTAACCTATATGTCCATGGAAAGGTGATTGGTTAAGTGGATAAAAGAATATCCGTACAGTAGAATCTAGTGCAGCTGTACATTTATTAAGTTGAAAATCAGCCACAACATATTAAAGAGTGCAGTTACTTGAAAAAACCCAGCAACCACTATTTTGCTTACTTGTAGTTAATCTGTTGGTGGAGGGGCAACTCAGTTTTTGAACTTTCTATTCGTCAAGATCTTAGAATATATTTATTGCATTTGGGTCTAAAACAGGTATATTAAAACACTTAAGCTGGGAACTGAGACATCTGACTTTGCTGTGCCTTTTTCTTTTTCTTTTTTTTTTTTTGAGACAGAGTCTTACTCTGTCGCCCAGGCTGGAGTGCAGTGGCCGGACCTCGGCTCACTGCAAGCTCTGCCTCCCGGGTTTATGCCATTCTCCTGCCTCAGCCTCCCGAGTAGCTGGGACTACAGGCGCCCACCACCTTGCCCGGCTAGTTTTTTTTTGTATTTTTTAGTAGAGACGGGGTTTCACCGTGTTAGCCAGGATGGTCTCGATCTCCTGACCTCGTGATCTACTCATCTCGGCCTCCCAAAGTGCTGGGATTACAGGCTTGAGCCACCGCGCCCGGCCTGCTTTGCCTTTTTCAAGTCGTGTCACCCCTACAGTCTCTCTTCACCCACTGTGGTTGGTGATTTCCAATCACTGTCTGGCGGTTTCCAATCATGTTGTTCATTGTTCTCTATGTTTGTTTCTTTAGATTATAAACCCTAGTGAGGAAGGAGATGGAATCTTGTTGGTCTTCTCTCCACCCCCAGACACAGAGCCTTGCAAATAATAGGTGCTCACCAGCGAAGTAATGCGTTTAATTTGATTCTTGAGATAATACAAAGCAGTCAGGAAAGTCAGCCTTTCTTAGTAAGGAATTGTGTAACAGGAAGTATCCTGCTTCTTATTCATTCATAATCTAGTGAAATGACAACAGGGTGAGACACTTTAGATCATTTTGGAACAAGATGAGATATAAATATATTTTATTGGATGACTCTGCTGCCTCTAGAGGAACTTGGTCCAGACATTCGTGTTTGATGCACATTGTTGGGGGTAGAAGGAAGTAGACAGCTTGGACCAATGTGGGTTGCCCACTCCCTTGTAGAGAGGACTCACCCCTGACACCTCATAGTGGGCATCAGGCCTGCGTTCTGTGACGAAGGTGAGGATGGCCACATTCCCCACCTGATGTCTCTATTACATTGGAGCAGTTGACACACACAAAATAGCTGAGTCACAGGCTGAGTCAGCAGGCCAGATCAGCGGTGCTCCGTCCCTCCACCAGGATTTGTCAGCACTCGTTATGCACTTGGTACAATGCCGAAGACATGTGGGTTAACTATTGATTCATGCCTATTGTTTAAATTGTCTTCTTTTTTATATTTAGCATGTTTCCCCTCCCACCCCAAGTTACATAGGTGACATATACTTACTGTAAAAAAAATTTGGAAAATACAGGAAGTTATTCACATATTATAAAATCACCCATTCTCCACCCCCAATATTTTGACATATAGCCTTTCAAACTTTAAAAAATATATATATCCTTTGCACACACACAAGTTTGAATCAGGATGGATTAGTGCCTAAATTTTGTGAAGAGCATGAAGCAGAGCTTTGAGATATCTTAGAACTTCTCTTTATCAATGGGGAAAATGCAAACATTCTTAGCTGTCATATACTAAGATCATATTTCAGGTGAATTGCAGTGGTGGCCACGGTTATGGTGGGAGAAGGGGGTGCCTGGAGCGTATCGGAAGTTGGATCCTGGGAGTTCTCCCTCAATATTTTTCTATAAGTGAAAGCAGGTTACAGTAAACATCAAAATTGATTTAAAGGGGGAAAAGCCATAAAACTGTGGCATAACCTAAGATACAGTGAGGGTGAGGGGCTTCTACGCTGACTTGTCTTACAGCCACCACTGGTCTGTGATGTGCCAGCCACTCTGATGGGCGCGTTCTGTGTGTTGCGCCACTGAACTCATGTACGCTCTGTGTGAGGCGGTTATGATCCATGACCGTCCTCATTTTGGACAAGGCTCAGAGTGGGTAAGTGACTTGCCAGAGTGACAGAGGCATGAGATTCAATCATGAGTCTGAGACTGAACGATTGGCTGATGGATTGATTTTGCTACCACCTGGAAGAACTACCTTAAACCCCTACTCCCAAACCCCTTAAAGCCATCCCAGGTGATCTGTACTGAGCACATAGCGTTTTAGACGTTGCCTATTACCCTGATGATTTCATCTCCTGATCCCTAGTGGGCAGTGAGAGGAAACGAAACTGTGTTCACATCTGGACCCTTGGCTGAGATGACAACTTCAAGAGAGGGTTTCCTGTGCCCTCTGTCACTTGGCAATTTGATATAAGGTAAAGCTCCAGACTAAAATTCCCCCTACTGGCTGTCTTTTTGAAGACATCTTCATACAAGGGAGGAAAGGGGTATGGATTGGGCTAAGAATTACAGCCAAGCCTTAGTTTATCAATTGTTAGGATACAGAGGAGGGATCATTAAAATCTAGAAATAACTTCAAAACCTTCAGTCATTGGTTTAAGCTGTCTCTCCAGTTAACTCTGGTCACAGAGATACCAATAGGGGGCAAAATCACATTGCCTCTATTTCTATTCCTTTCCCATAAAGACCTATCTATACACGGTCAAACCTGTATAAAGCATTAGCTATGATAGGGAGAGGACAGGGAACATGGAGGATTTTAGCTACTGAAGAAACAATTAGACTACGCCTCTCCATGCGGTTCATTCATCCTCACATCCTTTCAGTACCTAACATGGCACTTAGACACAGGAGACATTTGATAAATGTTGAATTAAGTTATTAAGCTTTCTATCCTTTTAGGTGATCCTTTCAGAATAAAAGGGGCTATTTTCAAAGTGTTGTTTGTTTTTTTTTTGTTTTTTTTTTTGAGATGGAGTCTCGCTCTGTCGCCCAGGCTGGAGTGCAGTGGCCGGATCTCAGCTCACTGCAAGCTCCACCTCCCGGGTTCACGCCATTCTCCTGCCTCAGCCTCCCGAGTAGCCGGGACTACAGGCGCCCGCCACCGCGCCCGGCTAGTTTTTTGTATTTTTTAGTAGAGACGGGGTTTCACCGTGTTAGCCAGGATGGTCTCGATCTCCTGACCTCGTGATCCACTCGTCTCGGCCTCCCAAAGTGCTGGGATTACAGGCTCGAGCCACCGCGCCCAGCCAGGGGTGCCTTTTAATTGTCTGGGCCTTCTGGTTGTGGGAGAGACTTCTATCCACAGATGGTTATTTTATAAAATCTGAGATTGCTACTTTCCCTGAGACAGAAGAGGTTCCCAGGGAGTTAGGACTGGTTGCCACATATGAAACTAAAGGAACTCCCTCGCAATGAAGGTTCCGTCAATCCCTCAGCCTCTATGGCAACCCACCTGGGGTACAGGCAGAGGGGTGATCGCCAGCTCCTGATGTGGGGAGAATGAAGCTGTTACCTGGAAATGCAGTGATGAGAACAGTGGTTCTCAACTGGGGGTGATTTTGCTCCAAAGGGGACATTTGGCAATCTCTGAAGACAGTTTCTGTTGTCACAGCTAGGGGGGTGGGTGCTACTGGCATCTGGTGGGTAGAGGCTGGAGATGCTGCTAACATCCTACAATGCACAGGGCAGCCCCCACAGCAAAGAATTTTCCAGCCCAGAGAGTCAGCAGCACCCAGGTTGAGAAACCTGGAGATGGAGGGAAAGGACTGTGAGTTACAGAGTCACACTCTCCTCATTCACACTGATTGACACTCCCAAGGTGCTGGACACTTAATTGGAATCCAGTATTCATTTGATAATTATTAACTTGTTTATTCACCCTCGGGTGCCCTCTTGAGAGAGGTGCTTTGATAGTTCACATTTGGGAATTGGAATTAATTCTAGACTCTTCGGGATAATTTATTTGTTCACTAGACCATCAGAACCATCATTACGAGTAGGAGTGAAATCTAGACCAGGAACCAGTGGCTGCCCAGTAGTTCCCTAGGAGGATGAGGGGGCATCTCTGAGGTTCAGCTTGGCAGAGGCCGAGGGGCAGGAGAGGCTGGAACACACAGGGCTTTGGTTGGTAGATCTAGACCCCTCATTGCCTTTTCTTTGTTTTCTTTTTTTTTTTCTTTTGAGATGGAATGTTGTTCTGTCACCCAGGCTGATGTGCAGTGGCGCGATCTTGGCTCACTGCAACCTCTGCCTCCCAGGTTCAAGCAATTCTCCTGCCTCAGCCTCCTGAGTAGCTGGGATTACAGGCATGCACCACCACACCTGGCTAAATTTTTTTGTATTTTTAGTAGAGACGGGGCGGGGGTTTCACCATGTTAGCCAGGATGGTCTCGATCTGCTGACCTCGTGATCCGCCCGTCTCGGCCTCCCAAAGTGCAGGGATTACAGGCTTGAGTCACCGCGCCCGGCCTATTTTCAAAGTTTTATGCATGACACATAAACTACAAAAGCCCAGGCTCCGCCATTTGTGAAAAAAGCAATAAGAGACACCCCTATAGCACATAGTACCTAGGTACTCAAGAAACATTTTTGGGCTGTGTGTGGTGGCCTATAATCCCAGCACTTTGGAAGGCCGAGGCCACTCGAGCCCAGGAGTTCGAGACCAGCCGCAGCAACATAGCAAGACCTTGTCTCTACAACAAATAAAAATGTTAGCCGGGCATGGTGGTATTCATATGTAGTCCCAGCTACTCGGGGGGCTGAGGTGGGAGGATCGCTTGAGCCCAGGAGTTCGAGGCTTCAGTGAGCCATGATTGCACCACTGCACTCCAGCCTGGGCGACAGAGCCAGACCCTGTCTCGAAGAAAAAAAAAGAAAGAAAACATTTTTGGAATGAATGAATGAATGAATGAATGAATGGAATGGGATTAGATATTCTAAAATGAGTGACTGAAGAGTTACCAAAACATCAATCAATCTTTCCTCTGTGTTTATATGATAATACATTTCAATGTTTTAAGAGAATACCACAAGAAACTCTTTTATGTTTGTGTCTAAAATAAAGCAGGGTGAGGGTGGGAATCCTTCTGGAAAAAATAACAAACAGAGACTAATTGTTGCTTTATAGTTTGCCTCACTCCATGTAACAAGATTTCTGGAAACCTCAAACCTTGGCCACGTCTGGAAGCATGTCAGCTTCATACTTACTGAGCCGTATAAAAGCCCGTCGGTGTCCATGGCCAAGTACTGGCCAGTCTCGGTACTCTTTATATACACCTCCCCCACGCTTTCCGCACTGAGCTGCAGCTGAACTGGAATAAAAATAACACGAGCAAAAGTAAATAAACACTACGCTTTTGCCGATAGGACCCGGCAGCCAGGACAGTTGGCCATGGAAAATTCTGCTCATTCATTTTGCAGAGCCCTCAGGGATGAGCCTCAGATTAATCAAAACATAGAAATACAGTCCCTTTTTCTTTGCCTTCCAAATAAAGTTGTCCATTGGGAATTACGTCCTTGGGAAAGGAAGGAGAGACACCGGCCGGCTCACCTACCTGTCCACCCTGTTGGTTACAAAATGACCCTGAGTGCACCTTCACGGTGCCTCGCTCCTTTCTTTCTGTCACCTGTAGGAAAATAATCACGGGAGGAAATGGTATTCACTCCCCCAGGCTCCCTCATCCCTGCAGTCTTGGGGTGCCATAGACTGGGATCTGGCCACCCTGTGTGTGTTCTGCTTTTGTTATCAACCTGCACAGGGGTGCCTTTTTTTTTTTTTTTT
>NW_012104732.1:2079726-2110273 GCF_000951045.1 Mandrillus leucophaeus | reverse complement strand
CCCCTCATTGCCTTTTCTTTGTTTTCTTTTTTTTTTTCTTTTGAGATGGAATGTTGTTCTGTCACCCAGGCTGATGTGCAGTGGCGCGATCTTGGCTCACTGCAACCTCTGCCTCCCAGGTTCAAGCAATTCTCCTGCCTCAGCCTCCTGAGTAGCTGGGATTACAGGCATGCACCACCACACCTGGCTAAATTTTTTTGTATTTTTAGTAGAGACGGGGCGGGGGTTTCACCATGTTGGCCAGGCTGGTCTCGAATTCCTGACCTTGTGCTCCGCCTGCCTCAGCCTCCCAAAGTGCTGGGATTACAGGCGTGAGCCACTGCATCCAGGCCTGTTTTCATTTTTAATTTAGTTTCTTTGAATAGGAAATATACTTCCATGTTTCCAAATAGCAGAGGAGATAGTGAAAAGCTCCCTTCTGGAGTGCACATCTTCTGGGGGATACAGAAACAAGGAAACCCCTCCTAGACACCTTGTGTGTGTTCCTTTCTAGAGAGCTTGTAAGCGTATATTGCAAAAGACATACTACCTCATACTAATGGTAATGTACTGAGCACACAGTTCTGCCCTTGCTTTTTTTGTTTCTTAACTAATTGGAGATCTTTCTACATCAGTACAGAAAGAGTGAACTTCTTTCTTCTTGCCAATGGAATTGTGTTCCATTATGTAGCTATACCATAATTGTTTAACCACTTCTCTGTTAATATGCCTGTATTTTCTTATTTCTCTTTGCTTTCCTCATCTCCTGATTCACCCCCAGGATGATACATAGTTTTATCACCCTTACCTAAGATGCAATTCTCCCTTCCTTAGAAGTCTTTGCTGTAGAGACTCAGGACTTCCTCTAGCTTCCTGTGGCAAGTGGAGTTTATTTAATTCACAGGAAGGAACTGGAAGCCACTGATGCACTTTCTCACAAGTCCTCCTAGGAATAGTTAGCTCTGAGAGTGTAGCCATGAGGGAACAGGCCAGTGGGCCTCCACTGTAAGGTGGGCTCTGCTCTCTCGAGCCTTCAGTCACACCACTTGCTCGCTCTGTCTTTCTGCTCCTATTAAACTTCAAACTTTCCCTGTTTTCCTGGGATCTTTGCACATGCAATGCTCTCTCTCTGGGACCTTCTTCCTCTGGATATTCACAACGTCCTTCTCCTCCAGGCCTCAGCCTAAATGTCCTAAAAGAGGCCCTCCCCAGTAACCTGTGACACTCCGTGCACGAGGTCCTTTCATCCCCACCTCATTCTCCCTGCCAATGCCACCCTCCCCCACATTCTTCTCCTCCTCTGCCCCTTGTTTCTTTCATGGCACTTAGTACAACATGCAATGATCTTATTATCTAGGGAGCTGCTGATCTATTTCTGCCTCCTCAGGAAAGTGTACACTCTGAGAAGAAGGGCAGAGATCTTGTCCTGTTCCCTCTGGGGTCCTCAGCACCTCCTACAGTGCCCTGCACACAGTGGGCAGTCTACATTATTTGGTGAATGAATGGTGTTGGGCTAATATTGGCAGAGATGATTCTGCTGGCCCATCATCAATCAGCTGTGCACTTTGAGTTATGTTTCCAATAATGCTCTGAGGGGTGAAGTAAGATGGGACCGCGTGGAGAGTTGTAAGGCTCAAGGCTGGGCTCTGAGCTGAGTGACCCTGGCTAGGCTGCGTAGCCTCTTAGACACAGTCTCTTTTTCAGTGAAATGAGGGGTATTTGCGTTCAGTCTCCACAAAGTTATTTCTCAGTCTAACAGTCTATGGAGCAAGTAGATACATGGAATGCCAATAGAATATTCTTTGGCAATAAAAAGGAACAGAGTTCTGAGGCCTGCCACAACACGGATGAGTCTGGAAACAGTGCTGAGTGGGAAGAAGGCATCACAAAGGACCATGTGTTTTATGTTTCCATTTAAATGAAATGTCCAGAATAAGCAAATGCATAAAGACAGCAAGTAGATTCAGGGTATCCAGGGCCAGGGTGGGTGGAGATGGGGGAATTATGGTTAAAAGGCATGGGGCTTCTTTTTGAAAATATTCTAAAATGGATTGTGGTGTTGGTTGCACAACTCTGTTAAGTTGTAAGAAAACCCACTGCATTGTACAACTTAAATAGGTGAATTGTATGGTATGTGTGTTATATCTCAATAAAGCTGTTTTTTTAAAAAAAAATGGTTATTAGACTTCATGGTTTTCAGAGAACCTTCACATATACTTTTCTGTCAACTTCTCAGCATAATCCTGTATGTTTAAGAGAGACCAAAGGAAAGGGCTAACCTTTTACTGATCACCTACAATGTGCCAGGCATCATGCTAGTTTCTATCTTGATATAAACAGTATAAAATTAAGGAGTGTGGGCTCCAAAACACAACTGCATCAACTCAAGTTCTGCTTGGCTGCCTATTAGCTGTGTGATCATCCGGCAAACTATTTGCCTCTGTTTCTTATCTATAATGGTAGTTGTTGTAAGGGCTAATGCATGGAAAGTGGCCAGTACTCGTCAGACTATTTCCTCTGTGCTTTTGTGACCTTTTCTGCTCCTCGAAGTGTTCCCTGGAGGAAGGTGGTGCTTGCTCTGTCCTTTAGGTGAAGAGCTGGAGTTTGGTGAGAGTGTGTTTTATGCAAGGTTATACTTCTAAGAAGGGGAAAAATCATGACCAAACCCTAGGTTGAGTATTCTAAGTATCCTACATTTTTCCTCTCTTTCACATAACCTCTTGGGCTCCAATTATGGGAATGGATTGATCCAAATTCAGCCATACTCTCCTGCTCGGACCCTCTTGTGTTCAAGATCACACATGGACAAGATGGCGGGTGGCCATCCAGGATCCCATTCGTAGCCACAGAATCAGGTGAGGTTAGCTGCCTGGGACTCTTTTCAACCTATCACCCATATATGTAGATATTTAGTCAAACACATTATAGGTGCTACAGAAACCCCAAAGGGGAGGTCTTTTAAGGTAATCAAGGAAGTTTTTCTTTTGTTTGTTTGTTTGTTTTTCTAAGATGGAGTTTCACTCTGTTCCCCAGGCTGGAGTGCTGTGGCGCCATCTCGGCTCACTACAACCTCTACTTCCCAGGTTCAAGTGATTCTCCTGTCTCAGCCTCCCAGGTAGCTGGCATTACCGGCACGCACCATCGTGCCCAGCTAGTGTGGTTTTTTTTCGTATTTTTAGTAAAGACGGGGTTTCACCATGTTGGCCAGGATGGTCTCAAACTCCTGACCACAGTTATCCACCCCCCTTTGGCCTCCCAAAATGTTGGGATTATAGGCGCGAGCCACCATGCCTGGCCAATCAAGGAAGATTTTTTAAAAGCTTTTCATTTCCTATGCTTTTCTGTTTTGCTGCCTTCAATAGCACCCGCTTGTCTGGCCATGGGGCTGAACAGGCTTGGCTTTGCCATCTGTGGAGTTCCATCATGGCCATGAAGAGGCCTCCTAGAGGTAAACAAGAGCCAGAGGCCTGCTTAGCACATGACTTCAGCCCTCAGCCACGAGTCCCGACACCAGGGTTGTTGCGCCGGTGAGAGTTCGTCTCAAGAGTTTCCTCTGTAAATATTATTTCTCCAGGATGTCCAAGTTTCATAGCTCATTTTCACTAGATTTCTTTCTGGCTAAGTTTCCTAAACATATATCCTTCTGCAAGTAGGGCTGGCAGGAAGGAGCAACACCCAGGCTGAGCGGCTCGTGTAGCTGGCTAGGTGTCCAGCTCTGTAGTGTGACTTCATTCCAGTTTTCCAGACCTACATCCTCTTGCAGCTGCTGCTGAGGACGGGCAAGGAAGGAGAGAGCATGAGAAAGGGGGGCCTTGGGAAGAGAGGGAGGGGCTGGCCACACAGCAGCAGCTCCTTCCTCAGGTAGCAGCTCAGGGTCGGGGGACAGAGAACCATTCAGTCAACACGTATTCATCTACTAGGTGCTGGGACTTACGTTCAGTGCCAGGCATGGTCCCTGCACTCATGGTCCCTGCACTCGGGGCTTCCGCATGATTAGGGATACAGACAGATGAACTCTGAGTGATACAGCAACGCAATAACAAAAGCTCCACTTGTTTTTGAGCTAAAAGCAAACAAAAGCACAAAAACTGCAACATTCTTCCTCTCTTTATCTCTCTCTCTCTGTGTGTGTGTGTGTGTGTGTGTGTGTGTGGTTTTTTTTTTAAAAATTCCCTTTCAAAGAAAGGCAGAATATAACATACAGTGAAAAAAAAAAAATTACAGTGGAAGAATACAGTAAATCCTTGATAAAAATTGTATTAAAAAACACAGTACATTTGGGAGGCTGAGGCAGGTAGATCACAAGGTCAGAAGATCAAGACCAGCCTGGCCAACACGGTGAAACCCCGTCTCTACTAAAAATACAAAAAAATTTAGCCAGGCGTGGTGGTGGGTTCCTGTAATCCCAGCTACTCGGGAGGCTGAGGCAAGAGAATTGCTTGAACCCGGGAGGTGGAGGTTGCAGTGAGCCAAGATCGCGCCACTGCACTCCAGCCTGGCGACGGAGTGAGATTCCGTCTCAAGAAAAGAAAAAAAAGAACACAATACAACGTATGTAGCTCATGAATATATCTGTACTAAAATATAAAACTGTGCACCAGATACTGACCAAATTCATACAAGTAGCTGCTTTGGGAAGGATAAGAGGAACTAAGACTGGGAGAGGAATTGAGGAAATGTTTCCTTCATCCTAACTCTATTTCTTTATAAACAGTTCTGAGGTAAGAACAGCCAGCTGCTGACACCAGAGGACTCTGGGTGATGGGATTCCTGATGTTAGTCTATATCTAGTGCATAGTTTTCTATTTTACTACATATACATGAACTATGTATATTGTTTTGTGTATTTTACAAAATTTTCATCAGGGATTTGCTAATGATCTCCCCTAATTCTCCTTCATACCTTTTAGAATGGTAGCTGATGTGTTAAAGCTCCGTTCATAGTCAATGGGACACTCAGAGCTGGCCAAGACTCCCGCTTTTTGTTCCTGGTGACCCCTGAGATGTTTTATGACCCAGCTTAGGCATGAGTCCATGTTGCATCTAGACCTGAGCATAAGCACTCATGAAAGCTGGGTCTTCCTGGGGGCAGACTGGGACCCAGGAGAACTGGGGAGGCAGGAGGGTAGATGAGGCCCCTCTAAAGCTCTAACTTCTCTGTCCACTCCCTTTTTCAATACACCCCGACCAGGTTAGCGCACAGAGCAAATCAGGAGGAGCAAGCATCTCTTCTTTATCCCATCCAGGGATCTAGGACTTGCTATCTATGAATAGGAAGGTCTTTGTCTCTCAAGCATCTCAGGGATGAAGGGGCAAGGACTTTTTGAAAAACAAGACATGTCCATGGTCCTCAGGGTACTTCGTTTTCCCCTCTGAAATGGGGACATTAACGATGAATTTAGCTGAAGAGATGGAAAGCAACTTTTAAAAAGGTACTCTAATGATAGAAATTTCTTGGAGAAATTCAAACTTAGATAAAGCATTGTAAAAACGTACGGGCAGAGGGCTGGAAGTGTTTGCTCGGTGGATTTGTGACTGTATGTGCCCCCAGTAGAATCCAGAGTCCTGTTCCTTTACTAGGAATGAGTTAAGAAGTGTTGGTTTGGGGACGGCCTATTTGTCAGAACTATATGTCAATTAAACTGAAATGTGCAGACTCACCTTCGTGGGTCATGGTCTTTCTTGTCCCATGCTCATTATTTAAACTGGTTCACGAGTCCCTGCATACCTGGGAAACCTACATAAAGGGGAGCCCAGAGCTTTTGCATGCTGTGCTAGCCCCCAACTAGGTGTTCACACCTTTTGTCTGAGGAACTAAGTTTGTAGCTTTGGTTTTCTCCTCTGCTTCCCAAAGCCTTCCATTAGGTCTTAGCAGTAGTTTGTTCACATAAGAACAGCAATCCCTTACTTTCCAAAGGTAGAAAGAAGGAAAAAGGGTTATGAGCCTGCCAGTGCCAAGAGAAGTCAACTTTGAGGTATTGCACCCTGTTTCTGAGCCCCAAGCTATCCTAGCATCTGCCTGTCCCATCCCAGGAAAATGTAAAGATAAGACCACAACTGGTGCATTCAATGAGGAAAATGCCTGGAAAGAGAGGTTCTGCTTCTGTAGCATGTCTGTCCGTGGCCTCTAAGCCTGCTTTCCGCCTCTGCTCTCCAAAGAGAGGCCAAGAGAGATTATGTGCCTGGTTTATTCTGGGTTGGAGACTTCCCGTCCTTTGCCGTGTTTACCCAAAGTGAGGTCAGCCTCATTCAGAACTTGGTGAGGTTGTTTTATGTCAGTGGCATTTATAATTAAAATGTAGCCACAAGCCGGGATTGGTAAAACATTAGAGAAAGACAGAGTAGGGGAAAAATCGAATTTGGGGGAAAATAATTCCAGTATTTAAAAAAATACACCCACACCCCCCCCCCCACACACATATGTATACACACACATCTATATATAAATATATATACACACACACGTAAATACATATATGGAAAAAACCCTTATCTTAAAAGTTGTCTGCGTCTTTAAGATCTAAAAAAGGTGCCTGGAAAATTTTGATACAGTCCAGAGACTGAATGACATATATGTATATATTATATATAGTTTATATATTATATGCTATGCGTGTGTGTGTGTATTTTAAAGTTTATGTATGAAAATCCTCTATGTAATCAGATGAGGGTTGTGGGGAGGAGGGCAAGGAGTCCTTTCCATCACGTGTGATCGAGGCGAGAGAACCCTGGTGTGGAGTACATTCCTGCCTGGAGACCTTCCCCTCTCTCTGACTTCTGGCAGTGGGGTCCAGCTCTCCCCATAGTAGTCATTTGAAAAGCTGTTTTGACTTCAGGTCTATGCTGGTGGGGAATACAGTGCCTTACCCGCTAGGTGCTGAGTGATCCCAACCAGAGAATAGAAGTCTGGACTCCCCTAAAGCAACAGGGCAGGAGGCATTTCATGAAGAGGAACCTGCCCTTTAGAAAGGGCTGCAAGGTAGGATTGTTTTGACCAGTGAATTCTGCTACTGCCTTTAGGATGTGGCTTGATTTATAAATATTTGATTGGCACGCACTTTGCCTAAGAATGTTTCCATTTGTGCAGTGAGTGGTGCCGGTAATTCTGCTCCCCACGTAGCCTCTTGCATGCTTGGGGAGGTGAGGGGTTGTGGGCTATGGCAGGCAGCTGCAGGTTTGGAATGCTCATAAGGAAATTATTCTCTAATTATTGTTCCAGTTAATAATCCCATTGAGGGATAAGTCATGGTCCCCCTTCACCAGAGAGGAAACTCCCCAGAAAGATCAGAATCAAACACAGAGCAGACTTGCCCTGCCAGAGGAGTGAGATGGAGCGGGGTTTGCTGCACCTGTGCCTGGGCACATTATGCCTCTGTGTCAGGCCTCAGGGGCTTCAACCCAGGTAGTCCCAGAGAAGCTGGGACAAAGAGTCACCCTCAGTTCTGCGAGCAAGCATAGCATTCACTTAATCTAACAGACTTGACAGGTCAGGTGGTTAGGTGAGGAAGGCTCAGGAATCCCAGAAGAATGATGATCAATATCATTTTTTTGGAGCACTTATGTGCCTAGCAGTGTGCTAAACACTCTTACAAACATTATCACATTAAAACTCTCATATTCCGATGAGTGGGTGCTGTTGTCATTCTTGCTTTTAAAACAAGGAAACTGAGGCACATTGAGAAGTAACTGTCCCAGGATGACACAGCTGGTAAATAGCAGTGCTGGGACCTGACCTCCACCCATCTGACCCACAGCACAGATGTGTGTATTGAATCAGTTTGTGGGGCGGAACCGCTGTCATGATGTTGGTGTCAGGTGGTGGTGGGATACAGAAGGAGCCTTAGTCCTGGAAACAGAAGATGTGGTCGGTGCCAAGCCCTCCCAGTTAGGAGCTGGTCACGCCTGTCAGCTGCAGTGTTCTTAGAGTGATGATAATTAGTAACCTCTCAAGGTTGTGGTTAGGTGGAAGTGGAGGAGTTCAACACAATGCCCAGCATATATCAGGGCTCACAGATGTTTATTGAATATATTGTTGACTTTGAATTTAGCTGCCACCAATACAGTTCAGTCACTTATAAAATTAATGTTTACTGGGCATTTTACCAAGTGGCAGGCAATGTGCTAGACACAAAGTTTATAGTGTTGCGCAATAAGAGACAAAGTCCTTATCCTCTAGGAGTCCAGTAGGAGGGAAAACCATTAAATAATTGCACAAATAAATGGAGAATTATAACCCCAAGGACGGCTGCATGGTACATGAGACACTCTTCAAATGCTTGTGTCCAAAATGGAACTGGCCATCTTCCCCCAGACCTGATCCTCTTCCAGGACCTCCCCCTCTCATGGTGACACCATTTATGTGTCTCCCTGAGCTGAAGCTTAGGGGCCAACATGAACCTTCTCACAAACTGTGCCCATCAGCCCTGGGATCTATGCAGCACTCCCTGGGTGATTCTGCCTGGCCTTCCTAGCATGGCAGCGTAACCAGCGTCCACAGTCCATATTGGGAACTGCCTGCAGCAGTGATCTGAAGAATGGTAACGGGACAAACCAAAACCATCTTCTCTGCAGGCCAGAAGTCCACCAGTAGAGACTTTACTCAGGTCTCTATTAGAATGGCCCCCACACGAGCATCTGCCCCAGCGTTATACCACTGTAAGAAAGGTTAGGTACTTGGAAACTCATTCTCCTTGAGGCAGGAAGAAGATACACTTGCCCAGGAAAGATCAATGACCTCGGGACAAAGAGAAGCCATGAAAGGAGTTATTTCTGTCTTGTAGAGCTCAAAGGCATACGGTTCTATCTTGTGTGATTTGTTTAAATTTTTCGATTGGCTTTTAGAAACGCTCTTTCTGAAGGAAGTCTTAACATGTGACTCTGTCACCTCAGTCTCTAATTATGTTCAAACTAGTGATCAAGGCATCGAAAATATCTCCTTGCCAGGCCGTGCGGATCACATGTAGCCAGGGAGCATCCGCCTCATGCCTGGCCGAGGCAATTCTGTTTCTGAATAACCCTTGAAACTCAGAAGGGCTTTGGCAGTACCACCACTGGGCAGAAGAGGGCGACAGAACCACATTCAGGGAGTACCTCCGTGCCCAGGACGCCTCTCACCTGCAGAATCCTAGTAAATAGAAGTTTCACCCTTATGAGGCGCACTAGGCAATGCTGCCATTCCATTCCACAGGTGAAGAAACTGAGTCTCAGCGAGATTAAACGATTTTCCTGAAAATTAGTTGGGAACACTGGAGACACTTAAATTTCTAGTTAGGAAAGGACTGGAGTCCCAGGGCTGGGGAGCTTGAAGCTTCTCTTGCAGAGTTTGCAAACAGAAAGAATGCATAATGGCAAGAACGTTAGTTGTCCAGGGCTGCTCCAGGCAGAAAGGGGCAGAGTAGGCTTGAACTGGAGCCTGCTGACTCTGCAGCGGAATATCCAGTTCCAGTAATGACAGGTACAGGGATGGGCTTCTGACCACCCACCCCACTTATTCCGATCTCTGTCCTCGTGGTCCTTGTTCTTAGTTCAGAGTAAGCAAATGATAGGCCCACACAACAACTCTGAGTGTTGGCAGAGAAACCCTGAATCCAAGCCTGCATCTAGCCCCTTGGCTTTCCTGGGTGGCAGTACTGTAAAAAAGAAGAGTCTGGAAGGTCCTTAAATACGACCCTCTGTTACCATATGCTAGGCTGATTATATAGAAGGCTCGATGATGATAACTGCAATATGAACCAACACGTGCTGTGCTGTTCCTCTGTGCCAGCCACTGTGCCAAGAACTCTCACTATATTATCTCATTTAACCCTCCCAAGAAACCTGTGAGGCAAGGAATATTAGTATTCTTTTTGTACAAATGAGAAAAGTGAGGACAGAAAGGTGCAGTTGCCCCAGTTCACTTGGAAAAGAATCTGGCATTCCTTGAATGCAGAAATCCTCTCCTGCACTCCCAGGGCTACGTTGTGCTCCTTTCTAGGGGTTCCTGACATCCTAAGTCAGGCGACCAAATCCACTGTGGACTCCAGAAGTTGTGCCAGCGTTACACACCCAGAGTGCAGTCTGTTTTGCTAATGATGGAATGACAACAAGGAAGCCATTTTCCATTGCTACAGAAATTCCAGTATTGGAGCCTCTTGTTACTCCAGAAGTCAAGGTTTCCCAGAAGAGCTAGCTTAACCCCAAGGAACATATCACGAAGCTTGTCTTTCCTCTTGGGTTCTGAGGACCGGAGAGCATTCCCTACTTTTTCAGAAAATTGGTAAGATGTATTAGGAACACTTAAAACCCAGAGGAATTAAAGCTTGTTCCCTTGTGTTCTGTGGGGCAGATCACATGAATTGTGTATCATGCCTGACACAATGGACTACAATCTAAGTTTGCTAATTTGCAGTGAACATTGCTTATGTATGCTTTTTAACAAACTAGAGTCCTTTTTTTGCCTCATTCTGACACCTGTTTTTCACTGAAAATAAGGCATTCAGCAAGCCCATTTGAAGATAAACCATCAAAACAAAGCCCAAAAGAGCTAATTCTGCAGCTGCAAGCCCCAGCGTCAGCCTTCCTGCTCCTCATCTCAAGGGTCTGTGTGGTGGGTGGGGAGGAAGGAACAATGTCACCTCGTGTGTAAACGTCAGCGTCCATCTCCATTACCCATGCATCTGAGGGTAGAGCATGAGCACCAGTGAAGTGGTCATTTGTGCTTAGAACCTGCAACCTCTGGTGCATGGTCCATGAATAATTAAGACCACCTGATCTATAAACCATCATGTCAAAGTGAGTGTTTTGTATTGCGTTTTAAAGCCAGTCCTACAGAAACTTCCTGCCTGCCTGGCTTCTTCTGTGTCTCCTGATTTTCCTTCTCTTGATTTGTTTTATGTTTGACTCTTGAGATTGCTGACCCTCTAAGCAGGGACTGGATCTGGCTTTAGGCTTCTTTGTAACCTCTGATGCTGCAGTGGGACTCAGGGGATCTCAGATGACATCATGATAGGACCTGGACACCTAATATCAAACATACACACCAGTGCCAGAAGTATCAAAGCAGAAGGAAGAGATTTTTTTATACTTAGAGAGTCAAGAAGATTCTTTTCTCCAGAGTCATACCTTCATTTATCAACACCTCTGAGACCCGGGCTGCCAGGAAGTGCTGGAAGAGATATTCAGCATTTGGCGCTAGTCGCTCCTACTCTCCAGTTTCTATAAGGTCTGGAGAATGACTTTACCTCTGCTGGTTACCACAGCCACATCTGCGTGATACGCAGAGGGAAAGCTGCGTAATTTATGATGTGTAAGACTACGATTATGAACTAGGATTTCACAAATCAAGCCCAGTGGAAACATAACCAGGAGAGTCAGTTGACTTGAAACGGAGCCCACATCTCTGTGCAGGATTTACCGCCATGCCCGTCTGGTTCATCCCATCATGGAGCATGCAGACCCCTGACTAGCCTTCGGGGCCAGATCCTTCACTAGCTACAGAAACCTGGGAAAACATACAGGGATCGAGCACCGGCAGCCAGTTCTGTTGGGTCAGCAGAGAGTGCTTTAAAAAACTTGAAATAGGACACGTTTGGGTAAGTGGTGGCCCCCACAACTCCCTATTTTCCAAACCCAGACATTCTACACATTTATGTGACTCCACCTCTGAATGTGTCGCGCCTGAATAGAACCCTGGAGAAGCAAGTACCTGTACTTAAATATGCACCTTCCTCCCACCTCGACTACAGAAGATGTCAGAAAAGGAAGGGGGTGCCATAGAGATGGGCTTACTGTGCTGGTCGCTCCTGTCCCTTGTCCCATCCACTGTGCCATCCGGAAGGATCCTCAAGAAGTGGCCCCCGTTGCTACAGTAGAGCAGTTTGGGCTTCTTGTAATTCGCTGGAGGCAGATTAAACTTCTCAGTCAGGGCTGTGAACGTGGTGATTTCCCCTTCAGCCATGGCTCAGCAGCTGCTGCTTGTGGCGCTTTCAAGACTGTAAGAAATTGAACAAATCTGTAGTCGGTTCTTCCAGCAAAGGCACAAAATGCACTTTGAAGACAGGAAGGACAGCTTCAGGGCACAGGGCTCTTGGGTAGTGAGTAAGCACAGCCTGCCCAGGTGATGCCCGCAGTCCACAGGCCTGTGGGGCGGCTGGTGGTTAAGGAAGGATGGTCCCAGGCCTGGGAGGGGTTTCCAGGGCATTTCTCTCTTCCCAGTTGGACACAGCTTTGGACCAAACTGTGCATTTTTTAGAACTTCAAATTTAATCATTTGACCAAGGGGAAAAAAAATCATGTTTTGGTCCCTCCTTCTGGTCCACACACATCCTCAAATTAAACACCAAAGTCGCACTAAAATAACACCCAGGGTCTGGCTGAAACCCACAAAAGCTGAGAGGCCAGGACCAAGGTTCTGCCCTCCACCCTCACGCTGTCTTGATGAGGTACAGCGAAGCAGATAGCACAGATGGCCTGGACATTCAGGACCTGTAGCCAAAGGCACAGGAGGCCTTTCAGGGACACAACAGGGACAGCAAAGGCTTAGTATGTTAAGGGAACCTTCTGGATTGACTGGGGGAAACAGAGCTGGAACCAGGGAAAAAGGCACAGAGTGGGAGTGAGTGGGGTTTGTAAAGGGCAAACACCATATCAAAGGAAATGTTATGAGACAGATTATGAAGGCTATGCCTGGTCCCTGCCCATTCCACAGCTTCCCATAGCTTCATGTGGCACAGAGAGGTGGGTCTGTCCCTTGCACACAGGCTGTTTTCATCCTAGCTATTTTCTAATGTGTGATAGAACACAGAAACCACCATGTTATATATAATATACCTTTAACATTGTATGTAGCCACTATATACAAAGTTATATTATTAATGTGAAAATGCATCACTTACACCTCAGAGGATTAAAAAACAAAACCAATGAGCATTAGAATTGGTTAAAACATATACTTGCCCCACCATTTAGGAGAAGGAAGTGCTGGTGACTCTGAAAAGAAAGAGGCCAAAAAGAGACCAGGAAACTAGCATGGGAGCTGCACCTTTTTAAAATTTTATTTTTATTTTTATTTTTTGAGATGGAGTCTCCCTCTGTAGCCCAGGCTGGAGTGCAGTGGCACGATCTCGGCTTGCCGCAACCTTTGTCCCCTAGGTCCCAATTCAAGCAATTCTCCTGCCTTAATCCCGGGTAGCTGGGATTACAGGAGTGCGCCACCATGCCTGGCTAAGTTTTGTATTTTTAGTAGAAATGGGGTTTCACCATATTGGCCAGGCTGGTCTTGAACTCCTGACGTCATGATCCGCCTGCCTCGGCCTCCCAAAGTGCTGGGATTACAGGCATGAGCTACCGTGCCCGGCCTGGGAGCTGCACTTTGTAAGTCTGTGTAGTGAATGTGATCATCAATACATATTGATTACCAAGTGGTCTTAGAATGAAAATCATCATCCTCATCATTAATGTATTTTGGGCTACAGGTTATCTCAAGTAATCTCACCATAATCCTTTGAAGTGGACACTAATATTATCCTCAGTTTTAATAAAATAAAACCAAAGCTTAGAGATGTTCAGTGACCTGCCCAAGGGCAACAGCTAGTAAGCAATGGAGCTGAACCGCAAAAGGAGTCTGGGAACAGAAAGCCCCATTTTTCTCTTGATCACCATGAAAAGGTTTAGTGACTTTATCAACACTAGTCTTTTTATAAGAAGTGGGGTTTTCACCCATTGCCTGGCATGTACATCTGCCACCATTAACTTGTCATTCATATATTTATTCATTTGTGACCCAAAAGTTGGCTACAATTTGTATCCAACTTTGAAAATCCACCAACAGCCTCTCCTTTTGCCCCCATGTCATCCATGAAACAGGACTCCATGCACCTCCTCCTTCTCCAGGAGAAGCCCACCCCAGCAGCTTCGTGAGCATCATGGAAGACCAGCAGCTACGCTGTCTTCCCTGCACTAACCATCCATCAGTGCCTGCAGCAGCCTTGTGGAGCTGCTGTCATAGGAGACAGTTCCCTCATAAATCGACACCAATTACAATAATTTGTCCTTAGGACTTTAAAATGAGGGCTCATGTTGGAAGCCTCCATCTGTTTTCTCTGCTCCTGGCATTTTAACGTGTCTGGTACATTTTTCCCACTCTGCTGCCACATGGGCCCGCCATTGTCCCTGGTTTCAGCTACTGTTGGAGGTGCCTCCAAGAACCCCAAAGAGAATTTTGCATATACCATATAAACTACATTTAAAGTCAGACCGTCCCAAATGTCCCCTTTATCCCATATGGTGAAACTTCGATCAATTCTTTTCACATAATACAGCAACAGACAGAAAATAAATATAATATTACATATATATATAAAATTTTATTTATGTCAATTTCATAGAGAGGATTGCAGAGTTTACCTTGCGTAGTACAATCTCTCTCCATCCTCACTGTCTCTTCCAAACTTTCTCTCTTATCCATAAGCCTCTAAGTCCTTCTGTGCCCACCTCTGGCTCTCTTACTCTCTCTCCCTTTGTCTCTTCCTCTGTCTCTCCACTCACTCCTCTCTCCACCCAGCCTCTCATTCTAACTTCTCACTCCACTCCCTTCTGGATCCACTTCTAAAGTAAAGCAATTTAGCTCTTCCCTATGTGGATATCTTTACGCCTCACCTCTCCATTAGCACACAACCATCACCAGATTCCCCTTCCTTAAAGTACAACTAAGAGATAATGAATTTTTTCTATCATTTATTTTTTCTAAGCACTTCCTAAGTTATGTACTTCATTTGGTACAGGAGACAATAATTATATACTAGTGGTTGCCACTTAACTGAACAGATAGTCATTTGTATTGTCAATCTCAGGTGGGCTGAATTTTGTTTCTCCTTGTCTCTGACTTCCTCCGGTGTAGGTCCCCATTTGCTTCTGATTGTGGGGCAATTTCATGTTAAGAATGGCCTTTCAGGCCAAGCATGGTGGTTCATGCCTGTAACCCTAGCACTTTGGGAGGTCAAGGCAGGTGGATCACCGGAGGTCAAGTGTTGAAGATCAGCCTGGCTAACATGGCAAAAACCCATCTCTACCAAAAATACAAAAATTAGCCAGGCGTGGTGATGCGTGCCTGTAGTCCCAGCTGCTCAGGAGGCTGAGGCAGGAGAATCGCTTAAACCTGGGAGACGGCAGTTGCAGTGAGCCAAGATTGCGCCATTGCACTCCAGCCTGTGCAACAGAGCGAGACTCCATCTCAAAAAAAAAAAAAAAAAGAATGGACTTTCTTCTAGATCCACCTAGATTCTAGATCACGTGTGTATGAGCCATACAGCCCAGACTTAATCATTGTGGAGTTCTCACTGGCTAACTGACCTCGGCCAGAGCCCAGTAGGTCCTCAGGGGACCCTCCCTCCTGACCACAGTGTACCTGCAGTTATACAAGGCCACACCTCTGCTGTCTGCCTGCTCCCCTCAGTGAGAGGGACCATCATGAGGGTGCCTATACTGATGTCAGATGGCTCCCCAAACCCTTCATATCCACACCTGAAAACCTGAAGGAGACAAGTAGGCTCCTGAAAATAAGCCTGGAGTCAACATGAAACTGACAGACAATGGTAGCTGGGATTGATGACTCAGCTGAAACATACAAAAAATGAAATCCCTTTTTGTTGCTAAAGGAAACCCCTGGGGCATGAAAAGTCCTTATTTTAAACTTTATTTGTAATTTACCTATAGTTTGAGCAGTAGTTGGTTCAAAGTTCCTTGCCAATCCACTATTTGTTAAAGGATAGAAATAAAGGAAGTATATGACGTGATAAAACCATAAGGCAGCCACCTTAGCAGGCCCTTGGAGATTTACACAAATTGCTTTAATAAGTGAATCCATTAACTAAGTAAAATCAGGCATTAAGTGTAATGGAAATTTATAAGCTCTGCTTCTTGTTACTATTTTCTTTTTCGTGGCTGTCAGAGGAGGGGATTGTCTGTGTTGTGTTGCGAAACGGAGAAGATCAAGCCCGGCGAACTCCATGTTATCATTGTGCACGAAGCCCAGCCCTTTGAGATTTGGGGCACTGGGGAGATTTTAGGAAATCCAGATGATTTTTTTGATTTATCAGTGACACCCAGGTTAGAGGAACACCAAGCCTATTGGAACATCTGTGTTAAGGCTGACATACTTTATCAGCTGTGGCCTCTGGAAGGGAACCTGAACTCTGACACATGAACAGGATGTGGATAGTAAGCAACCACTTTGGCTCTGGGAACCTTGGCGAGTCATTCGCTGCTTCTGAGATGTTTCCTCTGATAATTCTCACCCTGCCTCTCACACAGTCGTCTGAAGGATTAAATGGGTGTAATATTCATACAGCACTTGAAAAATGGGACCTGACCTATAGGAGATAGTAGTAATTGGTTATGTTGAACTAGTTGGAGCCTGGTGTGATCTAAGTCAGCTGTGATTAAATGCTTAATTTAAAATGATTTTTTAATTGGTTTGAAAATAGAAGTTTTTCATTCCCATATTTGGCAGAAATGAGCTAAGCTCCTCCCCCTGTGATGTAAGCCACAAACATAGCAGAGAAGATGAAGGACGCAAAGGTAAGCCATGGTTTCGTAAGAAAAAATCCTGGTCTGCATTTCAGACTCAGTTCTCAGCTTATCGACAGTTAATATAGTACAGTTACTATATAGTTATTATAGTTATTTGCAAAGCCCATTATTTCTAGGAGACATTTGTGCTCAGCTTGTCCCTGGAAACTAAGCTGGAAGGAAAGACGGTGATGTGTTAAGAATCCAAGGAAGGCAAACACTGACATTTATTTTTTAGTTTTGTTTTTAATCCCTGTCACTATGTAAGCAATGTGGAATACCCATGAAGGAGGATATTTTGCAAAGTGTATAAAGCCACTGAAGGTAGATGTATAGACAGACACCTGCTAAGGTGATAATTGGATGTATCCTCAAACCCAGCACATACAAAACAGGCCTTAGCTTTGGTTCCGAATATGCTCTAAGTCCTTGTTCCCTGTGGCTATATGAATGGCATCACCCAAAATCTTAACTCTTCCTTAGAGATATTAACTTTAATTTTTGTTAAGTCAAATATACATGTTAAATGTTAAAGGTAACTAGTAAAAAAAAATAAATAGAATGTATTTAGTCCAAGCAGCAACTGGTAGGGGTAAGGGGAATAAGGTGGAATAAATAAAACTGTGCTTATCTTCGTGACCAGCCTGACCAACATGGAGAAACCCCGTCTCTACTAAAAATACAAAATTATCCGGGCGTGTTGGTGCATGTCGGTAATCCCAGCTACTCAGGAGGCTGAGGCAGAAGAATCGCTGGAACCCAGGAGGCAGAGGTTGTGGTGAGCTGAGATTGCAGCATTGCACTCCAGCCTGAGCAACAACAGCGTAACTCCGTCTCAAGAAAAACCAAACAACAAAAACAAAAAAACCCTGTGCTATTCCAAAATAATCCAGAAAAAGAAAAAAAGGAAATAAAGTAAAAAAATTGCTCAAAATTAGGTGACCAAAATAAATCCAAATATATTTATAATCACAATAAATATAATGTGCTAAATTTACTAGCTACTTTTTTTTTTAAAATCCATCTGCACTCTGATTACAAGAGACACATTTAAAACATAATGACATAGAAAGGTTAAAAGTAAAAGAATGAAAAATAGATACCAGACAAATGTTAACAAAAAAATAGAAAACTTGGCCAGGCACGGTGGCTCACGCCTGTAATCCCAGCACTTTGGGAGGCCCAGGCAGACGGATTACAAGGTCAGGAGATCGAGATCATCCTGGCTAACATGGTGAAACCCCGTCTCTACTAAAAATACAAAAAATTAGCCAGGCGTGGTGGCGGGCGCCTGTAGTCCCAGCTGCTGGGGAGGGTGAGGCAGGAGAATGGCGAGAACCCGGGAGGTGGAGCTTGCAGTGAGCCGAGATTGCACCACTGCACTCCAGCCTGGGAGACAGAGCAAAACTCTGTCTCCAAAAAAAAAAATTGAAAACTCGTGTGGCTATATTAATATCAGATAAAATAGGTCTAAGACAAAAAGAATGACTAAAAATAAAAGGGATTGCCACATAATAAGTAGATTAATTCAACAGAAAGATATGCAAATTCCAAACATATATATATCTAATAACATAGCCTCAAAAATACATAAAACAAAACTTGACAAATATGTAAAGGGAAAATGACAACTCCACAATTATGGTGGGAGATTTTATAATACATTTCTGTCATAAATGACAGAGCAAACAGACACCAAATATTAATGAGTATGTAGAAGATTGAAATACACCACTAGTAAATTTAATTGATGAGTGTATAAAAGAACCTTGTACCCAACAATGAAGTGAACTTCATTCTTATCAAGGACACATGGAACATTTACAAAAATTGACCCTGTACCAGGTCATAAGGCAAGACAACCTAAATAGAAGAATGTTTCATTGAGACTATTCTTTGGGCAGAATAGAAATCACTCCCACTCGTTCAGTTGGTGACAATGCCCTTTCAGTTTTACCTTTTTAGTGTCTCCTAAAGCCATTCTCTTTTCTCCAGCCTCACTGCTGTTGCCTTAGCACAGACCCAGCACCTGTCTCACCTGGGCTGCTGCAGCAGGTCTCACCTTTCCAGCACTGCCTTCTTTCAATCCACTGTCAATTCTGCTGCTAGTGACCATTCTAACTCATCATTCCCCCGCTGTAGATCTTTGACTGGGTCATTGATTTCCCATTGTTTTTCAGGATAAAACCCAGACTCCTGCCATGACCTGTGAGGCTCTTATCATTAACCCTGTGACTTTTTCTCTTATTGGCCTCTTTTTATAGTCCCCCTACACCCTCATACTCACCCAGATCTTAGCCCAAACATTCTTCTGCTGCCAACAGTATTCTCTCTCTTGCTCTCTCTCTCTCTCTCTCTCCTTTCCTCCACCCTTTCACCATGGTCTGGCTAAGTCACACTCACCCTTCAAAAATTTAGCTGGATATTTCGGATATTTCCTCCTCAAGCAAGCCTTATTTGGACACATCCCCCAACCCTAACCTCCCTGCTCTTTCTTAAAATTCACATATACCAGTTTAGGTGGGTTCATTCCCCTGTGCTCTCTCAACGGCAGACAGCATTTCCTTTACTTCACTGCAGCGCTGGGTGTGATTCCCATCTATATCCCCCTGCCTAAACTCCAGTGATTTCCCATTGCTCCGGGACAAAAACAAAAGCCGTGCGGTGGCCTGCAGGAGGTTCAGCCCTTACTCCCCTTCTGCCTCATTTCCCACCACGTCTCCCTCCAAACTTGCCTTCCATTTTCTGATTCCCTCCCACCCTAGGACCTTTGCCCATGCTGTTCCCTCTGGAGTGATGTTCCTCTCTTTCTCTCTCCCCTGCTCCCCTGGTTAACTCCTAATTTTTCTTCAAATCTTAGTTCAACTCTCAATTCCTCATGAAAGCCTTTCCTGGCTTCCCTGAACTGAGTCAGGTTCCTCCAGTTCTCATAGGACCATTTAACATTTCTTCATAGCTCTTACTACCAGTGTTTAATTACACATTCACTCTTGTGATTATTTAATGTCTCTTTTCATGATTGGACTGTCAGCTCCATGTTAGTACAAACTGATTGGTCTTGCTCACAATGGTATCCCAGTGCCTGGCAAAATGCCTGGCGCCTAATGGGCATTTGATAAACATCTGTTGAATAAGCAAATGAATGTAATTTAACTACGTATACTTGACTGACTCCTTCATTAGTCTCTGAGACCCTGGGACAGAAACTATGCCTTTTCTTTCTATATCCAGCATTGAGCAAATACCTATGCATAATTAGTGTCCTGTGAATTCTTGTTGATTGAAGGGTCAGTCCTTTCTCAGGAGCCTCTCATGGAACGTCTTATCAGACTACCTAATTAGAAGGTGATGTCCTACAGGTATTGACAAAAAAGCTAAGCCAAGAACCTAAGTGTATTTTAATTGGGTTCAAATTAGGCCAGAATACCCTACCTTTGGTTAAAGGCAGGCTCAGACCCTGTCCTCATCTTGTAATAAATACTTCCTTATTTCTTTAAAGAAAATACTATGGAAATTAAGGCTCTCAGAAAGGAAGTGATCAGCTCCTTTAGTCTCAAGTCTGAACTTATCTAACCAAGAAAAATATTTGTAGGGCCTGGAAAAAAAATCCAGGTTTTGTTATTTCTGCCAAGGCGTGTTAGGCTGGCAGGGACCCACCTTCCACTCCCTGGTGAAGGAAAGTTTGCTGAAGAAAGGGAGGCAGTGTGTTCTTTGCTTTCTTTCTCTTCTACTCCACCCTCTGTGATCTGTACTGGGTCTGAGGTAGAAGTGTAGCCATGGCTGACTGGCCTGGGCTAGCATCTCAGCATGCTGCCCCCAAAACCAGTTCTGTTCCATGAGCTGAAATCTCATCTTCCGTGGCTGACAGTAAACTGTGGACCTGACTATGGGATGGACTTGACAATGGTGTGCAGGAGACAGCTCCCACAAGCTCATGTAAGCCAATTATTAAATATTCAGGAATTTTACTATTATTAAACCATTAATATCTTGAAATTAACCCTGGTGAGAGCATTTATATCATAGAAATTGGCAAATGCCAGGGCTTTTAAAATTCTCTCTCTCTTTTTTTTTCTCCTCTGATAGCTGGTTTACCCAGCATACTGCTAAACTTGGGTTTGAATCCTGGTTGGACACTCACTAGTAAATGACTCATTCTCACAGTGCCCTAGTTTCCTCATCTGCAAAATGGGGCTACATAACAGTAGCTACTGAACAGAGTCACTGTAACCTCAGCACTGGAAAACTTGTGAGCATTCCATAGATGTTAGCTTGACTATCACCTAAGCTGTATAACCTTTTGTCACCTTTTTTTTTTTTGAGACGGAGTCTTGCTCTGTCACCCAGGCTGGAGTGCGGTGGCGCAATCTCGGCTCACTGCAAGCTCCGTCTCCCGGGTTCAAGTGATTTCTCCAGCCTCAGCCTCCTGAGTAGCTGGGATTATAGGCGCATGCCACCACACCCGACTAATTTTTGCATTCGTTTAGTAGATACGGGGTTTCTACCACGTTGGCCAGGCTGGTCTCCTGACCTCAGGTGATCTACCTGCCTCAGCCTCCCAAAGTGCTGGGATTACAGGCGTGAGCCACCGCGCCCGGCCCCTTTTGTCACTTTTACAAATCATCTGGTATTGATTTAGGATTGAACAAATTTGATTTCTCATATTTAGAAATATTTTGAGTCATTTCATTTTTAAGTTTTTTTTTTCTTTTTCTTTCTTTCTTTTTTTTTTTTTTGAGACAAAGTCTGGCTCTGTCGCCCAGGCTGGAGTGCAGTGGAGTGATCTCGGCTCACTGCAACCTCCACCTCTCAGCTTCACAGCATTCTCCTGCCTCAGCCTCCCGAGTAGCTGGGACTACAGGCGCCCGCCACCGCACCCAGCTAATTTTTTGTGTTTTTAGTAGAAACGGGGTTTCACCATGTTCACCAGGATGGTCTCAATCTCCTGACCTTGTGATCCACCCGCCGGCCTCCAAAAGTGCTGGGATTACAGGTGTGAGCCACTGCGCCTGGCCTTTTTTTTTTCTTTTTCTTTGAGATAGGGTCTTGCTCTGTCACCCAGGCTGGAGTGCAGAGTGCAGTGGTACACTCATGCTCACTGTAGCCTCAAATTCCTGGGCTCAAGCGATCCTCCCACCTCAGCCTCCCAAGTAGCTGGGACTACAGGCCTGGCTAACTTTTTTTTTGTTTGATTGTTTGAGATGGAGTTTTGCTCTTGTTGCCCAGGCTGGAGTGCAATGGCACAATCTTGGCTTACTGCAACCTCTGCCTCCTGGGTTCAATTGATTCTCCTGCCTCAGCTTCCCGAGTAGCTGGGATTACAGGCACCTGCTACCATACCTGGCTAATTTTTGCATTTTTAGTATGGATGGGGTTTCACCATGTTGACCAGCCTGGTCTGGAGCTCCGGACCTCAGGTGATCCACCTGCCTCAGCCTCCCAAAGGGCTGGGATTACAGGCGTGAGCCACCACGCCTGGCTGCCTGGCTTTTAAAAATGTGTTTGTAGAGATGGCGTCTTTCTGTGTTACCCAGGCTGGTCTTAAACTTCTGGGCTCAAGCAATCCTCCCGCCTTGGCTTCACAAAGTGCTGGGATTACAGGCATGAGCCATCACGCGTGGCCCATTTAGAAATATTTGAGGAGTATTCGAAAAATACCGTGTTCTAAGTGATAGGTTAGAACTTTCCATTGCCATTTATATGCAATGATGCACTCCTCTCGTTTGCTTAGGTGCTCAACATGATGTGCTAGGGATGAATTTTCAGTATATTTCGTGGGTCTACATGTGTTACTGTTCAGGATGACAGAGAATGGGCTTAATAGTTCTTCTCTTAATAGTCTTTCTCTTCGGTTCTTTAATTTAGGATACTTTTAATTCTAAAGACTCCCCAAGTCACTGAGAATAAACTGTCCCCTGGTTTCTAGAATCGAATATTATTTGAGGGAAATCACGATGTCACATACTCTAGAAATCAACAGCTTCTACTCGGTGCCTGCCATGGGCAGAATGCTGCAGATGTCCTGGAAATTTGAAAAAGAAAAGAAAGAAAAAGAAAGACTTGAGATCCCTAATCCACAATTCTGACATTCAAAAAGCTCTAAAAGCTAGAAGTTCTTTCATAATAGATTGTGGCAAAACCTGGCCCAAACTGTCCTGAGACTTAAAGCCTATTTGTTCTGCTTTGTGTTAATAATACTTATATAATCTGGTATAGTGACTAATGTGTTTGATTCTAGGGTAGTGTCCTAGACCGCACTGGAGTTGTTCCATAATATACAATATATACACCATACCACGTCTCTAAAATTACCCAGATTCTGGATTCTGAAACATATCTAGCCCAAGGCTTTTCAAATAAGGGATTATGGGTTGGTAGTAGAAATCAGTTGCTGCCTTTAAGGAGTTTACAATCTAGCCATGCTAGACTCATCAAGCCATGTTTCAGATAAGAGGGACATAGAGGCTTGCATCTAGTGTAACTGGCAGGAAGTGGGGGCTGTTATCTGATCCAGCTGTGTCACCAAACAGCTCAGTCCCAGCCCCAACTTGCACACTTCTTAACAAAGAGTAGAAAACTACAAGCAGACACACACACACACACACAGACACACGCACACACACACACACACACACGGGTGTCCTCTAGTATCCTTTATTTCTTCCCTTGATTCTGGATGTTTTTTCTCTGCAGTCTAGCTTATTCACCCACAAAATACTTCCCCTCATAGAGCATCATTCAGTTGGAGGTCAGGAATTCTTTTAAGTGCTTAGAGAAAACAGCATCCACTCCAAAAGGAAAAACAGAGTGTTCCCTGGTGCAATGGCGTGCTCTGCCGGCCCCCATTCTGTCTGAACTTTAATGGTACACCATGGTCCAAACCATCCTGCCGGCCCTGGGCCATCCTGAAGACCTGCACACATCTTAAATGGAAATATCCTTCCTGCAGACGGACACATTAAAACCCCAGGGCTTCACGCCAAATGCAAAGTGATTCTGCAGGGGCTCTGGCAGCCCTTCACTGCCTCCTTTAGCCTTCTCTTACTGATGTGTCTCCAAAAATCTTTTGAATCTGTTGTTGTGCAAGTTACAATTTCCAGAACCAGCCCAGCAAGGACATTCCTTTCTCGAAATCAGCCAACCTTCCAGCTTATAGGAAGATGGTCTGTTTACTGCGTCTTTTTTTTCCTTCCCTCTTGACCTAGAATATTTAGCTTTTCCAGACGCAGTCTTTTGAAGTATGTGTTTGTTATCTCTTTAGAAATGCTGAGGACTTGCCCCACCATTTGTTACTCAATAGCTGACTCCGGACCTACCCGTAAATAATGAAATATGTCCACAAATAATAATATAATGACCCTTTTTGAACATTTACTGTATGCCAGATGTGGTTCCAAGCACATTACATTAATTAATCCTCAAATTCTGTTAGGAAAGTATTGCTCTTTTTTTTTGGCTAGGAAGGAAATGAATAGAATAATATTCTCTGTGCAATCACCTACCCTAGCCTGTTTTAATGCCCCAACGTTCCAAAGTTTAATTAACAGAAAAGGGAAGCTGTCCTCGACTGAACTGAAGGCATTGTCTGAGTTCCCCCATTTGGCAGCTAAGGAAGCACGGTTCAGAAAGTTTACGTCATTTTTCTAAGGTCATACCACTAAATATTAAAAGTAACGGCAAAACCGCAATTACTTTTGCACCAACCTAAAACATGTTGGAGCTGAGATCGAAGGTAGGGTTTGCTGACTCCAGAGTCCACTATTTTCATTGCTGAATACATGTGAATAAGAGAATAAAATGCCCCTTGAACTGAGTGACCCTTGAGCTTCACTATTCTTTTTACTCTACCAGCCCCTGGAACATGCACAGTCCATTTGTTCATGTTCTAAAGGAGATATCTGTTTTTATTGAATGGGACTTTGCAAGTTCCTCCCCTGATGGCCTGTCCTCTTCACCCAGGTGTGGCGTCCCACCATCAGCACTTTCCTGATTGTCACTCTTGTGCCTCCTTTAGGCGACCCTTGCAGCCTGTGAGACCATCTTGGCCCTTGTCAGGGCAGCCATTTGCCATTGCAGATGAAGGGCAGGGGAGAGGCCAGAGACCCCTTCAGACTGGGTTGGAAATGTCACGAAAATGGAAATTCTCACAACCTGAGAGTCGTAGAACTGGATTTGGGTTTCTGCTGTGTCATTAAGTTCTTGCAAACCAGGCAAGTCATGTAACCTTTCTGGTCCCCAGTTGTCTTCTCTGTAAAAGGAAGCTGTTAAGAGCTCTGATCTCATCACGGTGGCATGAGAAAGGAATAGGACAAGGCCCAGGAGGGGACTTGCATATAGTGAGTGCTAGGAAATGTCAGCTGTCATTATCCTTGTTAATATGAACCTGTTTTTAATGGGTTGATTATCTGAACTGTGATAGCAGCTGGGGTTTCCCAGAGCATTTGGGATGAATAAACAAACATCTCTGGATAACTGTCGTGTAGACACTATATGAGGTACTTCATAATCATTTTAAATTTGCTGTTTCTCTATCATATGGGCTAGGGCAACACCTCCCCTTCTTCTCCAGCCAACAGAAGTGTAATGCAGAGAGGCTGGACAGCTTACCAAAGCAAATCTGTGGCTTAGTCAATAATAAAACCCTCAGTTCCGAAACATCAGTTTATAATGTCATCCCCATTTCCAAGGGGCCGAGGCTCCCTCAAAACATTAAAAAATAAAAAGGACAAAACTCATATTTCAGCTAGGCAGACAATATCCAGGCATCTCTGGAAGAACAGTTAGCAATCCCAGCGTGTGGGTTTGTGTATTAAGGTGCTTGGATACGAAGAAGGAATGTAAACCCCGTGGAGCTCATTTCATATGTCAGACTCTATGCTGGATCTTGAAAGGGGCCAAGGGGGCCGTGGAGGCCCCAGCATGCCCCAAGCACCACACAGGAAGCAGGCAGGGGAGCAGGGCCCAGGATATGCAAAGGGACTCAGTTGGTATCACAGCCAAAGGACAGGAAGAAAACAGTCACTTGCCCCAGTGCTAGCCTTCAAGGGCCAAGTTTTGCAGAGCCTACACTAGGACAATGTAAAATTATTTCTTTTTGCATTTTTTCTTTTTAAAGATGTGGTCTATTTTTAGAGGTTCCATATACTTGCCAACTCCATTTGATCCCACATAAACAGTCCAAAAGGAACCATTCTCCCATTTGCACTGTTTGCTCCCTGTTTCAGCACCACTGACGGCTCTCATGGTCCTGTGACCACATCATTAGTATTCTACACCTGGTTCCACTCACAACCCAGCTGTTGGCAGGCAAAGGAATCCTCCTTTATGGGAAGGAGATGGAGCAAGAGAACATCACCAAAGGCCCCAGGACATGACTGGTATCTGATAAGGGAGGAAAGGGCTTGGAGGTGAGTTAAAGTCTTGAATCCAAGAAGCTATACTAAGAGATAACTCTGCCTTGGTATCTAGCATCTTCAGGGAGGTGCACATTGCAGTCAAGATGCCATTTATCAGGGCTGGGCACGATGACTCACACTTGTAATCAGCCGAGAGGCCGAGGCAGGCAGATCACAAGGTCGGGAGTTTGAGACCAGCCTGACCAACATGATGAAACCCCGCCTCTACTAAAAATACAAAAAATTAGCCAGGCGTGATGGCATGTGCCTGTAATCCCAGCTACTCGGCAGGCTGAGGTAGGAGAATTGCTTGAACCCAGGAGGAGGAGGTTGCAGTGAGCTGAGATCGCACCATTGCACTCCAGCTTGAGTAAAAGAGCGAGACTCTGTCTCAAAAAAAAAAAAAAAGAAAAGAAAAGATGCCAGTTATCCGAAAAACCATGAGGCTAGAGATAGCTGCCAATAACTATGGCAGTACACTCATCAGTCAAACATGGCCTCTCATGGGAGTTTTCTTGAACTTTGGCAGGTAGCTCAAAACATGGTTTGCTTTTATCCCTTGAACTCCTCATGGTTTCTCTCCTTGTTTCTTTTTTTCTAACTGACCTTTTAAAGCCATTTATATCCTTCGTGTCCACTGCCCCCTGTCATGTTTAGAGATTAAAGAATCACTGTGTTGGGTGGGGTTGTTTGAAAAATGGAGAATTTTGAATTTATTGGCCTTTGAAAGCAGATTAGGCAACAAGAAGTAAGGAGGAACGCCAGAGTGGCTTCTCCTTGCTTCTCAGAGCTGCCATCTTTTCGCATATAATTTCTCTTCACATTCAAGATCCTACATACCTTGGCTCCTTCTTGGCATTGTCAGGTTCAGTGGGCTCTTATGAAATTTGATAAATCTAGACGTTTAGATAGGCCCCTGGGGTGGGGCAGACTGAAGGCGGAACATTTTCTAGTGTTTCATGATATTGTACTCTTGAACCCTCAGTGGTGAGAGTAACTTTTCTATAGATCTGTTCAAAACTTTCCAGTTACTAGATTGTAAAATTTTATACAATGTAGGAAGTTTGATAGGCTTGATTTGCAAAAATTATTTTTCTGTGTGTAACAGGGTCTTGCTCTGTTGCCCAGGCTTGAGTGCAGTGACACGAACAGAGCTCCCTGCAGCCTTAAACTCCTGGGCTCAAGTGATCCTCTTGCCTCAGCCTCCTGAGTAGCTCGGACTACAGGCACGTACCACCACAACCAGCTAATTAAAAAAATATATATATATTTTTAGTAGAGACGAGGTCTTGCTATGTTGCCCAGGCTGGTCTTGAACTCCTGGGCTTAAGCAGTCCTTCCACCTTGGCATCCTAAAGTTCAGGGATTATATGCATGAGCCACTGTGCTGGGCTGCAAAAATTTTCTTTCACACATAGCATCTCCAGGCAGAGCATTTGCCTCCGAATCCAATTGCGTTAGGCCCAGCCTATCTAAGGAAGCCCTCCTGACTTCCTTCCTTGTCCTCTATCTCAGACCAAAATGTATTTCTTTCATGACGTTTATGATAATTCAGGATCGTATTTACTTTTCCGTTTACTTGTTGTCTGTCTCACTCCACACCGTTGTACGTGCACACTAATGTAAGCCTCGTGGGGGCCCATTTCAAGTTTGTTTTGCTCACATTATCACTGTTATTCATCCTTTCTTTATTATTATTTAATATTTTTCTATTCAGAGATATTTTTGCATTAAATTGAATTTTTAAAAAATACTGCATTAAAATATTATATATACATATATATATATATATTTTTTTTTTTGAGATGGAGTCTTGCTCTGTTGGCCAGGCTGGAGTGCAATGGCGCGATCTCAGCTCACTGCAAGCTCCGCCTCCCAGGTTCAAGCGATTCTCCTGCCTCAGCCTCCCGAGTAGCTGGGATTACAGGCACCTGCCACCATGCCCAGCTAATTTTTAGTATTTTTAGTAGAGATGGGGTCTCACCATGTTAGCCAGGATGGCCTCGATCTCCTGACCTCATGATCCGCCCACCTCGGCCTCCCAAAGTGCTGGGATTACAGGCGTGAGCCACCGTGCGCAGGCTAAGATATGATTTATCTTGAGTGCTTGAGTACATTTTTACCCAAAGCAAGTGTCTCCCACACCTTACCCTAGTCCCAGCTGTGTTAGCTGGCTGACTTCTCTGAGGTCTGCTAATCAAGCCCTTGGACTGCCGTGAAGGGTTATCACACATACATACTTATTACCAACCCCACTGTCCACAGTGGGTCCAATCCACCAGCAGCTCCTGTCTTACCTTCTGAAATAGCCCCGTCTTTTGTTCTTGGCCCCCTCCCATCACTTTTACACACAGAGCCAGAGAGATCTTTTATAGTTTATATCAGATTGGCTACTCCCTAGCTTAAAACCGTTCATGACTTTCCATTTCCATAAAGTAAAATCCAAATCCTTACCATGGCCTGTGAGACCCTATATGGTCTGGCCTCACCTACTGCTCCTCCCTCCCTTTGCCCCTCTATTCTAGCCACTGCATGTACCCTTGGGTCCTTGAGCCCACTATGGTCTCCTCCATATGACTGCCTTCCTACAAATTGGTCCCTCTGCAGCAGTGCCCTTCCCTAACAGTTTCCCATGGGCTGCCTCCCATGACCCTTTCAGAGGGCAGCTGAAGTGCCACCTCCTCAGAGGTCTTCCCTTAGTAACTAAGGTAACTAAGGTCTTACCTTAGTTATCTCCCCAACTAAGGTAAGTTCCTTCTCTACCTCCATGATTCTCTTTTTCAGCCTCTTGTTCTTTTCCTTCCAACATTCACCATCATCTGTAATTAATTATATATCCATCCATGCGTTTCCTTGTTTGACATCTTTTTCCCACACTGGACTGTAAGCTGCTGGAGGACAGAAGCCATGTTTATTCAACACCTTCTGCCCAGCCCTCAAACAATGGCCAGCACAGAGGAATTGCTCAGATATTTATTGAGTAAATGAGGGAGGGAGGGAACAAGTGAACAGATAAATTTTCAGCTTGTAGAATCTTGACCTAAGGACTCTGCTACACACTAAGGGACTTTCATGTCCCATTCTGCTCTTTGTTGTAATGAACTTTGCTCTTCTAAAGCAAGTGTTTTTCCCCTAGATTATTTTTATAGAAAAAAGTGAAGCAAATATAGAGATAATTATTGATTCTTGCTCATCAAGTCCCTGTTCCCTATCACCAACATCCTCCTGAGAGCCTGCTGCAGAATTCCTGGGAACCACAGGAAATACGTCCGCTAACCACTTGAAAAACACTTACAAAAATAGACCGGACTTGACCTTCTTCCTGTGGAAGGGCCTCCTTCCTCAGGGCAAACATTGCAAAGATATTTTATCTCTTCTTAGGAACCTCTCTTTCCAATCACTCTCCCAGCAGGATTTATCTGGACATTCTCAGAATCCTGTTCTGAAATTATTTCCCCACTGGCTGTGTCATCACTTGAGCAAATTGCTCATTTATTATTTCCATGCTATTGTTTTTATATTAAAATGATAAGATAGAAATGAAGACCTGGGGGAACTATTGGGATATTTCAGTGCACAGATATTCCAGTAGGGGTAGCTTTAGTTAACACCTGTTGCCTCAGACTTCAATACATGTGTGCTGCCTTCCTTACTTCCTTACTTTGATCATTATCTGCTCGACTCATTCCTTACTTTTAAATTTTATTTAAATTGGCTATTTTTTGTTTTTTTTTTTGGAGACAGAGTCTTGCTCTGTTGCCCAGGCTGGAGTGCAGTGGTGCAATGTCAGCTCACTGCAAGCTCCACCTCCTGGATTCAAACGATTCTCCTGCCTCAGCCTCCCCATTAGGTGGGACTACAGGTGTGTGCCACCACCCCCAGCTAATTTTCTTGTATTTTCAGTAGAGACGGGGTTTCACCATGTTGGCTGGTCCTGAACTCCCAAACTCAGGTGATCCACCCACCTCAGCCTCCCAAAGTGCTGTGATTATAAGTGCAAGCCACCTCGCCCGGCCTAATTTTCTTATTTAAAGCAAGCTTTATCTCCCTGGTGTAATTGCAAACATTTCCTATAAATAGAAGGTAGTGATAAAGATCAATACAATGAAGCACAGCAATGGAATTGACTTCTGCTTAGATGCTGCCTCCTGTCTGCTGAGCTCTTTTGGTTATAAAGAGAGAAGAGCAGTTCTTCTAGGGAAGTTGAAAACATAATTGTCCCAAGCCAAGGTTTTCTCCTTGAATAAACAAAATGACTAAGGAGACTTAAAGATGGGGGCTTCCTTTCTCTCTGCAGTGTTGTTCAAAGATACTTCTCAGCACCACTCAAAATTTCTCTTTTATCAACAAGAGCACATGTACCATACTTTTGGGAAACAAATAATTAATATTTAAGGTCTGCTGCTTTAGTGTTGTATCAGTTCACCAAAGCAGGGGACATCAGACCACCTACAAACGCTTAACTATAAGGGAGTGATATAAAAATTAGAAAATACAGATAAACAACAATGAAAACTTTTAAAAGATTGTCCATGATCATATCTGCCAGAGATACCTTCTGTTAACTTTTCTGTTTATAGAGATGTAAGCATCTTACAAAGCAGAATCATATATATATATATATATAT
>NW_012104732.1:2078408-2079161 GCF_000951045.1 Mandrillus leucophaeus | reverse complement strand
GCTTGAGTTCCAGTTTTACTCCTTGATTTCTCTCTACTTCCTTTCTGATGTATGTGTCTGCTCTTTAAGGTAGAGGAGAAATTAATGTGAAAGTTTTAGATCTGCTGACTTTGGTGTCAGAATCCCCTCGTAAAAGAAGAGGCTTGCTTCCTTTGCCTAAACTTCCTCAGCAGCATTCATGGAATTTCCCTGCACCTATTTTTGTGCATGTGCCCTACCTGAGGGACACTCTTCCAGCAGTGTGGGCCTGTGACTCTTGCCAGAGTCCAGCGTGCCCCAGGCTCGTGGGGAACAGAATGCCCACTGCAGCATTGGCTGAAAGCAGCTTTGGAGTTGCCTTTTACCTTTGACTCTTTGGGGCCACTTTACTGCTTTGCTACACCACCATCAGAGGTGTCTCAGCTCCGACCTCTGTTCGAAGCTCATCCCCTGACTTCTGACCTGTCCTCCACTCCTGACATCTGTTCAAAGCTCAGCTCCTCCATGAGTCTCCAGGGACGTATGACTTGGTTGAAACAAGCCCTCCCTCTAGTGAAATCACCTCTAAGTTTTTTTTTTTTTTTTTTTTTTTGAGATAAAGCTTCACTCTTGTTGCCCAGGCTAGAGTGCAATGGTACAATCTCAGCTCGCTGCAACCTCCACCTCCCAGGTTCAAGTGATTCTCCTGCCTCAGCCTCCCAAGTAGCTGGGACTACAGGTGCCCACCACCACACCTGGCTAATTTTTTGTATTTTTAGTAGAGACAGGGTTTCA
>NW_012104732.1:2063329-2078358 GCF_000951045.1 Mandrillus leucophaeus | reverse complement strand
GATCTCGGCTCGCTGCAAGCTCTGCCTCCCGGGTTCACACCATTCTCTTGCCTCAGCCTCCCGAGTAGTTGGGACTACAGGCGCCCACCATCACACCTGGCTAATTTTTTTGTATTTTTAGTAGAGACGGCGTTTCACCTTGTTAGCCAGGATGGTCTCGATCTCCCTACCTCATGACCCGCCCGCCTCGGCCTCCCAAAGTGCTGGGATTACAGGCTTGAGCCACCGTGCCCGGCCACCTCTAAGTGTTTTATGTGTGTTCCTTTTATCCATTGTGACCACATCTCCCACTTATTAAATGCAGGGCTTTTGTGCCTGGCACAGAACATAGTGTATTGAAGTGATACTTGCTGAAATAAGAATCCAGCCAGTCTCCCAGATTGAAGTGAGGCTTGGCACAGCCAAGTTAAAAATGGCAGACAGTTGTGAATTCTTGCTCACTTAGCATTCCAAATGGTATCTTTGTATTTAAAATAAGAGACAGCCTAGATTCTGGGTAAGAAGCTGGCTGGAATTCAGACCCCTTGCCACTGAGCAGATGTGTGACCATAGGCCAGTTGCTAGCCTCGCTGAGTCTGGTTCCTCATCTGAATAGTACTCACTCAAAGAGTTGCAAAGATCAAATTCGATAATAACATGTAGAGGTAATAGTGCAGTATGCAGCATATGATAAGCTCACCACAAATAGTATTATTAATGTCTTTCATCCTTTGGGAGTTCACAAAATAGTGAAGCCTCCCTCCCCGGTTTGGACTGCCGAGCTCCTGGCTCCTGCACTCTTGTGAATAATGGGACTGTTTGACTTTCTCTAAAAATGTGCTGACTCCACCCTTCCACAGAGGAGGGAAAATAGTTGCTTTGGTTATTGCTTTTTTTTTTCCCCCCCCACAATTCCTTGTAACAAAGACTAACCAATAGTCAGGCTGAGTAATTAGCCAGAACAGGATAAGACTCACTAGATGTCACCAGGTCGATTGTTCACTGTTGCACAAAACTGTATAATTTGGAGTTCTTTTGATTTTCTTGTACCTTTTCCACTTAATTTAAGTATCAGAAAGGCAGAGACTGAATGTCTTAAGGAAGACTTAGGCTGTAATGGTTGAGACTAGACTCCAGAGTCTGGGAGACCTGGCTCCTCCTGTGGCTCTGCACTAACTTGCTGGGTGACTTTGTGCAAGTCACTCCACTCCCCTGTGCCTCAGTTTTCTTCAGTTTTCTTGTCCACAGAATGGGGATGGTAATAGTACCTCATAGGGTGTTGGGAGGATTAAATGAGATAATGCATGTAAAACACCTGGCACATACTAAGGTCTCAGTAAATATGAGTTACCGTTATCTTCATCTTGCTCAAATCCATCGCCATCATCACCTTTCTATTGTACCTGGCACAGGCCCTTCCCTATGGGAGCAGCTCAGTCAGTGTCGACTTAAGTGAATAAAATGAATAGAATATGCCCCCCGCCCCTTCCACAGAAGGTGAAATCAACAATCTTCATTTTTCTGCATATCCGAAGTCAAGCTTATGGTGCTTTATTTTAAATGAGGTTTGCAGTGCCTGACGCTGGAATTCCCAATTACAGACCTGAGCTTCTTTCTTACCCAAGCTGCATCTTGTGTTACAAGGCACAGGACATACCATGGCACTCCCACCCTGAGCTTTCTTCCCCACAATAGGGCCCACCTGCATGGGAATCACACAGGTTCCCCCAACAGAGGGTTCTGATTTGCTAGACTGAGTCGGGGCTGGCACCCACATGTTCAGCAAGACTCCACCGGGGGCTCTGATGTGAGACTCCCTAGTCTGGGTGATATTTTTTCTATATCAAGATAGAGGAAAGCAGTGCAGCCTAGAAAGGAAGGAAAGGCTTGATTATTCTTCTCTTTTTAGCAAAGCCACTGAAATATCTCCAAATCTACTCTTTTGTTTTCTTTAAAAGCAGTGGCCCTGGGGACACTGCCCATTTTGATATGTTTATTTTTTTCTCTTTCTTTCCATTACTCGTATTTCCTTTACTGAATTATTGTTTGTTGCTGCTGGGGGGAAGAAAATAAAACAGAGGGTGAGGCAACATAAGTGAAGACTCAGCCTCCTTCTTGCTCTGTTTTGCTGTGTGATGCTGGGGCCGGATTTTCTGCCTCTGCAGTGAGACGAGAGGCACGGGCCACTAGCAGGTACACCAATGCATCTGCACCGTGTCTGATTTGCTCCACAGTTCTGCTTTGCTGATCATGACGGTGCCTAATGGAAGGGCCCAGCTTTCTCTGAACTCAGCCAGAAACCGGATCTCAAGAACCGGGACCTAATCACAACACACAAGCCCATCATATGATGACATCAGGCCTTTAGGGTGAGGAAGGGAGGTGGCTCAGGATTACCATGAGGTCCTGTTATGTTTCAGTTTGTCTCTGCCTCTTATTCTATTTGGTAAAGTTGTTCCCAGCTTTTTAACAATCGGAGGACTCATTCGTTCACTTGACACATATTCACTGAGTACCTACCATGTGCCAGACATAAGGAATATCGTGAATAACAAGGCAGACATGGAGAGGCGCTCTTTAAGTTTGAATTCCAGTGGGGAAGACCTTTCCCCATGTAAGGGATTTTGAATGGACTGAGTATTATAGTGGCAAAGTCCAGGTCACCCTGAGAGCCAGGTAATAAGCAACCTACAGGGCCTGGGAGACTTCAGAAGACTTCTTAGAGCAAGGGGTATTTCCATTAATAGTAAGTAGAGAGAGGGAGGTTGCAGGTAAAAGTATGTGCAAAGGTCATGAGTCCAGAAAGAGCAAGTTTTACTTGGGGGAACTGAACAGAGTCCATTATGGATGAGGAGAGAGGGCTGTGGCTGGAGAAGCTGAAAGGGATAGGCTGCACAGGGTCCTGTAAGCGTGTGTCTGAGGGACTGTGGGAGACTATGGAATACTCAGGCTGGGATGTGATGTTATCAGATTTGCATTTTTAAAATGTCACTCTGGCTGCTGAGTGATGAATTGGAGGAAAGGCAAGGAAATCAGCTGCATTTGTCCAAGTAAGAGGTCATGGGACCTCAGATCAAGTGGTATATGTGGGTATGGGCCAAATGCTATGTCCACTGCTCACAGCTTTCCAGCCAGGATACCTTGAGTATGTCAGCCCAGTGGCCTTCTCTGGGAGAGAGTGGCATTTAGCCAGGGCATGGTACGGGGAGATGAACTCAATTCGAATTTTAAAATCCCAACACCAAGGATACCAGCAATATAAGGATTTCCAAACGAGATGTACTGCTTTGAGAATGTGGAGGTCATTGACCTTCAGAGGCAGATTTGGAAGAGAAGCACTATGGCGTCTTAATAGCTGACAAACAGTGCTGGGAGCCAGAGCTCCCTCGCTGCCTGCCATGCAGCCTGGCATCCAGGACTGTCGTCCCTGCTCTTCTGCACCCTGCCCTGGACTCACCAGGTGACACATTGTCTCTCCCTTGGTGTGAGTATGATCTCAAGAACCCAATTTACAAGTCATGCTAATGTAGTTTATAACATCTACAAAACAGTGCCATTTGTGGGAGGTTTAAGGGCAGGACAGAGCCTGGAGGGGAAAGGGTGCACCAGCTGGCTCTCAAGATGCCTTCCAGTCTTATGACTCTGTGGGGCTTGGTGATGCTAGAGGAGAAAGCTGAGATCGTCTGTGGGGGCTTCATTCATCTGATCAGCAAATGGTCATTAAGAATCTACTATGTTCTGGCTCCATCCTCAGACAGTGAACAAAGCATGGCAGTGAACAAAACTGGCAGAGCTTTTATTCCAATCATTTCCTGAGGATAGCTGGTGACCCACTCTGCCCCCAAGCTCTCCTGATCTTTGTACTGAGTAAAGACAGATGGCCCAAGAGTTCCCTAGCTTTGAACCATCAGTGGCCTCAAATGAGAGTGAACTCCTTTTAGTTCTCAAATGTGCCATGCTTACTCTCACCTTGAGCCTTTGAACTTGCTTTTCCATTGGCATGGACCTCTCTTTGCCGACATCGCCACCACCTCCACCTGTCACAACCCCCAGGATATTCCTCCTTCTCCCTCAGACTTCACGCCGGAGACTTCGTGCTAGTTATTTGAATGTTTCCTCGGACTTTGCTTCATTAGGGCAGAACCCCTGTCTTGCTCAGCTTTTTATCCCATGTCTAGCACAAACCTGGCACATAATATGTGCTTAATAAATATGTGTTGACTCACACAAAGGACAAAGATCAACTCAAAATGAATTGAAGTCTCACATGTAAGACAGGAGTCTGTAAATCTGCTAGAAGAAAACACAGGAGGAAGCTTCTTGACACCGGTCTGGGTAATCATTTTTTGGATATGATTCCAAAAACACAGACAACGAAAGCAAAAATAGTTCAATGGAATTGCATCAAACTAAAAAGTTTCTGGGCAGCAAAGAAAACAGAGTGAAGAGAAAACCTATGCAATGGGAGAAAATATTTGCAAGCACATCTGATAAGGTGTTAATATCCAGAATATATAAGGAACCCAAACAACTCAACAGTAAGAAAGCAATGCCATTAAAAATGGGTAAAGGATCTGAACAGATAATTCTCAAAAGAAGACATACAAATGACCAACAGGTATAGGTAAAAATGCTCAACATTGCTAATCATTAGGGAAACACAAATTAAAACCACAATGAGATACTACCTCATGCATGTTAGAATAGCTAATATCAAAAAGACAAAAGATAACAAGTATTGGTGAGGATGTGGAGAAAGGGAAACCCTCGTGCACTATTGTGGAAGTAAAAATTGGTACAGCCATTATGGAAAACAGTACAGAAGTTCCTCAAAAAAATAAAAATAGAACTACCACATGATCCAGCAATCCCACTATTGGGTATATATTCAAAGGAATTGTAATCAGTATCTCAAATAGGTACCTGCACTCCTGTGTGCATTGTGACATTATTCACAATAGCCAAGATATGGAAGCAACTTAAATGTCCATTTACAGATTAATGGGTAAAGAAAATGTGGTATATACAGACAGTGGAATACTATTCATCCATAAAAAGAGGAAAATCCTGTCATTTGTGACAACATGGATGAACCTAGAGGACATGATGCTAAGTGAAATAAACCAGACACAGAAAGACACATACCGCATGATCTCACTTACATGTGGAATCTAAAAGAAGTCAAACTCATTGAAGTAGAGAGTAGAATGGTAGTTGCCAGGGACTGGGGAGAGGGGAGTGGAAATGAGGAGATGTTGGTTAAAGGGCACAAGGATTCAGTTAGACAAAATGAATAGGTTCTAGAGATCTATTGTACAGCATAGTGACTGTGGTCAATAATGTGTGGTATACTTGAAGATTGCCAAGACGGTAGATCTGACATGTTTTCACCATGCACACACAAAATGATAATGATGCGAGGTGATGGATACGTTAACTAGCTTGATCATAGTAATCATTTCACAATGGACACATGATCAAAACATCACATCATATTCCCTAAATATATGTAACTTTTGTTTGTCAATAATACCTTAATAAAGCTGGAAAAAAATGTTTGTTGAGAGAAAGGATGGTGGGAGGGATAAATGATGATCTGTCCCATCTAGTGTGGCATATCAGTTTACCTGAAAAGGTGCCTGCTGGCTCAAGTCTCGTGACAAACCAAAGTCTGTTAAACTCTGCTAATTTGTCAATTGCCATACTGAACCCAAGTTTGAGTATTTTTGATTAAATCACTTTGAAATGAATCATATATATTTTCTAAAACCCTGGATCCCTCTTCATGAAAACAAACCAGAGAGAGGAAGAAACTTGAGAAGAGACTGAATTCGACTATTATTCATTAATTTGTTCAACAAATACGTATTACATACTGTGATTTATCAGGCACTGGGAACACAGGGGTAAACAAGGAAAACAAAGACCCTGCTTTCCTTGTCCATTTTTATTCCTATAGGGGGAGATATTAAATTTTAAAAAAGTGAACAGCTAACTAAGAAAATCTAAAATGGTGCTAATCCCCGTATCTCCTGGTAGAAAGGAGCCCATGGGGGCTGGAGGGGAGGGTGCACCAGGAGGTGGAGTATGGTCGAGGGGTCTCTCTGAGGAAGCGGCATTGGAGCTGAGGCCTTTGCCAGGTGGGGTCAGGATCGTGCACAGAGCCACATGCACCTAAGCCTGTCTTGTGGGCTTGTGATATGCATGAGCAGGGAGATGGCCTGTCTCAGAGAAGAAACAGCAGGATGCGGTACCTTCTTCCAGCTGTTATCCAAGAATAGGCAAGAGACTCGAAATAATCCCCCAATTAAGGGGTAGGGCACAAGAGTTAATACAATCTTTTTAAAGTCAAATGCTTCTCGGAGAACCAGTGCTGCCTCCATCTGAACCTGTCCTCATCCCCACCAAGCCAAAAGTCATTTCCTCCTATGACATCCTGTGCATATTGGCTGTAGCTGTTTGTGGCAGTCACTGTATTCTACCCTGCAATTAGAGCTATTTGCATCCTCTGTTTGGCCTCCCTTGGGAATCTTCAACTCCTCGAAGGCAGGGATTGGATCTTGTGCAGTCCCTTCCCCCATAGGCATGTACTCTCTCCATACACTTGGTAGATGCTCTGTGAATATCTGTTGGTGTTTATTCAATTGAATACTAGGATTTCTGGATAACACTTTGGAGACATACGTATTACAAAATGAGAAGAGTTTTGATTGCAGGGAAGGGAAAGATAATTTGGGAGTATCGAGACCCCACACTTAGGTGGTTGTTCTAATGGAGAATGTTGAATGCTTTGAGACTTTCCAGTGGAGATTGGCCAGGATAACAAAAGAAGTTGTGAGGGCCACAAAAAGAAGATGGGGCAATGAGGACTAACTGCCTATTTTGCTGTTTTGGTCTTAGTGATTAAAAAGCCATTGAGAATTATTTTGCATGCTTCCTCCAACTCTTGGTCCTTGTTTGAGCTGAGATTTCTGCTGTCTGATTAGCTGGTTGATTTAGGGTTCAGTTAGGGTTTCTTGTCTTCTTGTGTTTGTCATTTCCTTTTTCTGCAGGGGTCAATTTTCTATATATTCAGAATGTTTTTGTCTTGAATAATCTAAATATATACAGCTAGAATGTATTTTTTATTCAGTTAGTATTTTGAAGTATTTTCAGTTTAAGCTGAAATTCATTTTAAATGGAAATTGATATCAATAATGAAAATGAAAAACCAGTATCACTTGTTGTAAAGGTAAATTTGTTATAAAAACATATTGTAATAAATTGAATCTAATTTATTTGTACTATATTATTGAGTACTTTATCTCATGATTTATTATAACAGCACCACAGTATAAATGGTGTTATTTCCATTTTTACAGATGATAAAACTGAGATCTTGAGAAATTAAGTAACTCCCAGGGCTAAGAGGTATTTTAGGCATCCGAATTATTATTCAGTTTCGGTTTACAAATGGAGTACGTAAAGAGAATCTTGTGATTCCATTTTTACAGATGATAAAACAGATTTGAGAAATTAGGTCACTCCCAGGGCTAAAAGGTATTTTAGGCATCCGAATTATTATTCAGTTTCGGTTTACAAATGGAATACGTAGAGAATCTTATGAATTTCATGGAGCTAAAGAATGGATCTGAAGGTGGCACTGGAGATGATTAACCTCTCAAATAGACACATAAATTAACTGCTTACTTTTGTAAGTAAAAAGAAAATCAAATGAAGCATGGGAAAACAAAACAGAAAAGCAAGAGTTAAAAAGAGCCCTGTTTCAGGAGGAGCACATTAAGGCGTCCACCACTGTCAGAGGAGCCAGCTGACCCCTGGCTTCCTGGGTCACCAGATGGATGCTCTCAGCAGTGACCTCACCTCCAGGACCAGGAATGGCCCAGGAAGAAAAGATTACATGGAGACAGGAAGGGAAGAGAAGACCAGGTGCTTTGGTTCCCTCTTGGCTGTCACTTATGAAGTACACTCAAGTTCATTTTCCTTGTCCCCTTGGCCTGGGGGTAATGTACTGATCAAGGCCTGAGGGGATAGTTCTGTGGGGCCTTTTCAGGGTCAGAAAACTCACATGCCAGCAACTTTGTTTGCATCAGCAAATCCAGCTGCATCATGCAAGCACTTGACTGGCCACTGACTCTCAACACAAAGCAGATGTCAAGATATGAAAAGGGAACACACAGGGCTTCTGAACTGGTAGGACTTTGTCTTGATGATCTGGGTAAAGGACAAGAATGGGTGGCATACAGTATGCCGAGAGTGGACAACAGCAGCCACCAAATAGATCTGGCTTTGCGCTGGCTTGAGCCACGTGGGCTCCCAGAGGAGACACTCACTGAGGTCTGTTAAGGCCTTGCTGCACTCCTGCCTGAGAGAGCCAAAGAGCTCTGTGTGTTGGACTGTGGCTTTTTGAAATATGTTTGGCTGGGAGATGGGAAGAGCTGGGATCCTGTAGACCAGTGAAGGGGAAGTGGGATCAGGACAGACTCCACTTGGAGCTGAGTCCTAGAAACTGCTCTTCTGTTTGTGTGTGTGTGTGTACACAACATTAATGAATGCCATGCATAAGGTAGAGTATGGAATAAATCTCTCCTAATAAATATATGGTTGCCTGATTAGGTTAGTCATTATGCTAAGCATTTGTTTAGGCAATGCTTACCAGCTAGAAATATTAACAAATAAGGAAAAGCCAAGTTTTTCTTAAAGAACTAGGCACTTTCACATACACTATATCCAGCGCAGCCCAGGAGGCTCCATGGCTTCTGCCTCGTCATTTCAACAAACCAGCTTGTACTGCATATCAACAGATTTGCAAAATTGAATGTTGTGATATAATTCTCCCTTGAGGAAAGGGCTAAATCAAGGTCATAACATGATCGAAGATATAAAGAACTGGAATTTAAAAGACAGTATCAGCGTATATGCATCGGAAAAAGAGACTACAAATTACACACACAAACACATAGCCCAAAGTATGACAAAAGCCATTCCTGGGTGGTAAGAGTAAAGTTGATTTTTGTTTTCGTCTTTATGTTTTTCTGTTTTTTCCTAATTTTCTACAAGGAGCATGTATTATTTGTATAGTCAGAGAAATTATTATTCTAACAAAATCAATTTTAAAATGCTATATATACCTCTTGCTGCAACCCAGGAGGCAATACCCTGAGTTACTGCCTAAAGTTCCGTACTCAAGCCTCCCTCTACGAAAACAGGGCTTTTCCCTTTTGGGTTCTCTCTGAAAATTTCTCAGTAGGGAGCAATAGCTGACCTTAAGTTTCAAAATTGTACCCAGGAGAGAGGTGATCGCTAAGGAATTAGGCTTCCTTCCGATCGCTTATTATGCACATAACATTCTTCTTCATCTGGCCCTCACTTTTTCATGTTTTCTGTCAACAGACTCTTAGTTATAGTAAAACAGATCTACATTTGCATCCCAGCTCCACAATTTGCTAACCATGGGATCTTAGCCAAGTCATTTAAAATCCCTGTGCCTCAGTCTGTTCATCTAAACTGATAGGCTTATTATGAGCATGAATGAAATAATGCATGTAAGCTCATGTTAGCACAAGCAATAAAGGTTGGCTATTAGCATTATCCTATTGGCTTCTCCCAAACATCTTTTCCAATTCTCATGCAGACAACATTTTTCCGACTTAGCTAGGCTCTGTAATCTCAAGGCTTGTAGTGAGAACTGTGGCCTTCCAGACTATCTCCAGGAGCCCTAAAACAAAAAAGGAAAGCCTTAAAACATACTTACCTGCTGGCCCGTGGCTGGCTTCCCTGCAGAAGTGGCAAAGCCTTTCTTTGAGCAGTGAACTCACTCACAAAGGAATCCCCCCAAAAGCCTGGCCAGCCGGCCTCACTGCCTGGTTGCCTCACTGAGTTGGTGCTCTCTTTAAGCTGTTCCCTTTGTTTTCTATGACTCACAATATCTTAGGTCATTCTGAGACAGCCTTCTCCTCCACACCTTCCCTAATTCTACCTGCTGTCCTGGAAATTTGTCATCATTTTTGACTGCCCAGCATCTGAATCCCCACCCCATGTATTTGAAAGTTACACCCGCCCACTCATTCCCCACCACACACATACACACGTACATCTTGGTCTGGCTGGACCATTCCTGCAGTATGATTTGGGGCCACCTCACCTTCCCAGTGACTCTGGGAGCAACCCCAGGTTCTCTGAACTCTCCTTCTAGAGTCAGTTTTGGTTGCTTCCAATTAAGAAACCGAGCCAGCTCCTCCTCATCCTTCATACCTACCTTAGTGTAAATCCTCTGGCTGTTGGTTTCCAAAACTCCCTGAACATGCATGTCATATGATTTAGCATATTCTGTTATGACATTTTCCTATAATTGTGTGTTTATCCCCGCACCCCCAGACTGTTAGCTGCCTGAGGGCAAGGACTAAAGCTGTTTAGCTTGTGATAGTCTCTCCATCATGGGCAGAGTGCATGGCACATAGTAGGCCTTCAGCAAATGCCAAATGAATGAACAAGCAACAAAACCTTAGCACACATGAGAAGACCAGAAACAAGCACGGTAGCTCCACTTGGAGAACCAGTTAACTCGCCAGCTTTCTGATATTCTGGCACCATTCCTAGTCGGATTCCAGGGGAAATCAGATTTCTTTTAGGCTTTGGCAAGGAAGAAGGTCTTCCAGCAGCATCCTGAGTGGGAGGGTGCATTGTGGGCCGCGTCTTGAAGTGGGTGAGTAATTCCCCAGGCAGCTCTTAGCTTTAAACCCTGGCTTGTAATGCAGTCATCTCCTGAAGCTCCCAGCTTAAAATGGAAAGTGGCATTACTCATGGTGAAGGGCAGGCAATAAAAAAACATTTAGGTGGGGCCCGGCACAATGGAGTGAGTATCCCCTGATGGCAGTGAACGTCTCTACTCTGAGCACTCACAGCCCTGGCAGACGGCTCAGTCATAGCAGGGCTTTTGAGCTACACCTCCGAATTAGCTCATTCACCAAGCACCTCACTCTTTGGGGTGCTGGGAGACATTGCATTCCTCAGCCTACAGCAGGCATGGTGGGAGGAAATGCCCCTGAGTCAATATTGGAAGGTGGTAGAAGGAGTGGGTAAGAACCTGGGCTTTGGCATCCAACTGACCTGGGTTCCAGTCCCAGCTCTTCTAGTTACTAGCTCTGTGACTCCAAGCAAACCCTCTAACCTCTCTGATCCTCAAGTTCCTCATCTGTAAAATGAGTAAAATAATAGTACCTACTACAGAGTCATTGGGGTAAGTAAGAAAGACAATCCCTACAGATCCTTATCACAATGCCTGGCATGTAATCAACATTCAGTAGGGTGACAGCTTCTGTCACTGACAGTGTTGTTCTTTTACCAACTTCCTCCAACGACCTCCATTACTGCTCCATCCTTTCTGTTTTATTTCTATGTTAATCTCACTCAGCTTCCATACCCTCCTGAGCTCAGGCCACAGCCCAGCCTCCCTCCAGTCACTGCTCATTTCTATCTTGTCTTTCTCTCCTTTACTTTTTTCTTTTTCTTTTTTTTTTTTTTGAGAAAGAATTTTACTGTCACCCAGGCTGGAGTGCAGTGGTGCGATTTCGGCTCACTGCAACCTCTGCTGCCTTAGCCTCCCAAGTAACTGAGATTGCAGGTGCCTGCCACCGTGCTGGGCTAATTTTTTTGTTTGTTTGTTTGTTTTTGTTTTGAGAAGGAGTCTTGCTCTGTCGCCCAGACTGGAGTGCAGTGGTGTGCGATCTCGGCTCACTGCAAATTCCGCCTCCTGGGTTCAAGCGATTCTCCTGCCTCAGCCTCCTGAGTAGCTGGGATTACAGGCAAGTGCCCTCATGCCCAGCTACTTTTTGTATTTTTAGTAGAGACCAGGTTTCACCATGCTGGTCAGGCTGGTCTCAAATGCCTGACCTCGTGATCCGCCCGCCTTAGCCTCCCAAAGTGCTGGGATTACAGGTGTGAGCCACCGTGCCTGGCCTTTTCTCTGTGTTTGTGAATCTGTGTGCTAAGACCTTCCCACCTGATGTGTGACCCTGTCATCGTTTCTTCCCTACTTCAGAATCTGTGACCTGGTACACTGTGAAGCAAAATGTATCAGAATAAATCAATCTGAGTTGAAGGAAGCCTCATGGACAGATTGGGCATAAGGTCATAAAACGATCAGGGCTCAACACCAGTTTTCAGCACCCAATACCAGTTTCCAGGGCCCGAGCATAATGTACACGCCCCCACAGAAAGAAAAGGGGCCCAAAGTCCAGTTTTATAAAATATGGGCATGCGGTAGCAGTGGTGAGAATTAAAAAATTACAAATATAATGTTTTTCTTAGGAAAGAACATACCACCAACTTTTCTAATAATAGGCTTCTTTAGTGAGTTCATAAATGAGATTCAGACTTCTTTTAAGGAATATAATCTTTGCCTGAAGCAGGTGACATGCATAGAGATAAACAATGATGCACCTGTGCTGAGACTGTACATTGCACGAGGTAGTTCTATGCCAATAAACCGGAAACACAGCAATCATCAGGGACCATCAGCCAGTCCCCTAGGGTTAAGAAAGTCCGTCACAGCCAGGCACGGTGGCTCATGCCTGTAATCCCAGCACTTTGGGAGGCTGAGGCAGGCAGATCACTTGAGGTCAGGAGTTCGAGACCAGCCTGGCCAACATGGTGAAACTCCGTCTCTACTAAAAATAACAAAATTAGACGTGGTGGCGGGTATCTGTAATCCCAGCTACTTGGGAAGCTGGGGAGAGAGAATCACTTGAACCCGGGAGGCAGAGATTGCAGTCAGCTGAGATCATACCACTGAACTGCAGCCTGGGCAACAGAGTGAGACTCCATCTCCAAAAAAAAAAGTAAGAAAGAAAGAAAGAAAGTGTCCCACCTTTTACCACTAATGACTAAATTAATCTCAGATAACCATCTTAGGACATATAGTCATTCATTTATTTAGCACATTTAATGAGTAGCCTTCTATGTGCTGAGCACATTTTTGGATACCATGGAAGATACTGTTAAAAAAAAGTAAAAGGATGCAAGCTCTGCTCTGCCCTCCAGGAATTTACAGCCCAAAACAGGAGGTAAAAACATATAAAAAACTCACATAGGGAAAAAAAAAGTGACAAATGCCACAAGCCATCTAGTTTTAATAAGAGTTTCCACAAAGTAAAAATCACTTATGATGGTGATTTGGAGGGAGAGACTTGGAGTTACTTGAGATGGTTTGTATACATGATTAGAGTCTCACAAGGTCAAGCTTGGCAGGTGCACTGGGCAGAGGATACAGCAGGGACAAGGAACAGGTTGGGAAAATGTGAGGCGAGAACAGGAAACCATCCGCTTGGAATTAAGAGTGGCTCACATAGAATGAGTTCATGGACGATGAGGGTAAGGCTGGAAAGGTAATTTATAGCCAGATCTTCTATTGTATCCCACTGCCTGCTCAACATCTCCACATGGATGTCTGAGGATTATCCTTAACATGGCCCAGACAGAACCACTGATTCCCCTTGCCCAACTCCCCAGCTTTTCTTTTCCAAATATCTCAAGTCTTAGTAAATGTCTCTAGGTCCTCAGCCCCAAAACAAGGAAGTCAGTCTTTCCCTCTCTCCTTCGCCTATCCCCATCCAATTCATCAGCAAGTTCTATTAATTCTATCTCCAAAATACATCATCAGTCTGAACTCTTCTACCTTCTCCATTACTACCACCGTGTTCCAAGACACCATCATTTCCTACCTGCCTCCTTGTTTCAACTCTCGCCTTGCTGCAGCAACATGCTTGAGTCAGATCCTATCCCCTTGCTTGCTTACAACCCTCTGATGGCATTCCATTGCTCTCAGAATAAAATGCACACTCCCTACCGTGTCCCACAGGCCCCTGGTCAGGCCCCAGCCCCTCCCTGGCCTCATCACTCCCCTCTCCTCCCTTGCTCATTGCGCTCTACCTAGACTATGGTTTTCCTTCTCATCTTTGAACTCACCAAGCACAGACCTGCCACAGCATCTTTGCACTTACTGTTCCCTTCTGCCTGAAAAACTGCTTCCTCAGCCTGAAAGGCTCCTCTTTCCTTAGATCTTTGCTGGTCCACTTCCTCATTGCTCATATCTTAGCCCTGATGTCACCTCTACAGACGGGTCTTCCCCGAATCTGCAGTTCAACGAGATTCCTCAGGTGACTCGTCTGCATATTAAATTTCAGGAGCACTGGTCTAGCAGAAATGTGAGATTCCTGAGGCATAAATGCGTCGAATTTGGCACCCTGGGTTTGCTGTATCTGCAGGGCATGGAGGTGGGCATGTCCCTTAGACAGTGGAAATGTGGTTCTGAAGCCACAGGAGAAGGACTTTAGGGGAAGAGAACACCTTCCCTGTGATGCTCATTGACGACTGGAGTCCAGAGGCTGGGGGAGATCGTTAATGGAGAAGAACAAGAGAGCAGAGAAGAAGATGGAGTTTGTGGGCTGTAGGGGAGCCCTGGTATGGGCGTGAGAGAAGAGGGGCTGAGAGGAAATGAGAAAAGAAACTCATACAGAATGATTACAAAAGTCAGAGTAGAAGAGAAGGTCAAGAAGGGGGTGAACAAAAGTACCAGCTTCGGCAGAGAAGTAAAGGAATATAAAGATTAATAAGTGATCATGGAGTTTTGCCCCAGAGATGGGTAGGTGGAGAAGCAAGGAGGAGAGGACAGGCTGAAGCTGGTGGTGAAGAGAGGGAGGGGAAGGGTGGCACAGTATGCGACCTCCACATAAGCCAATTTGGCATATCGATTATTTTTAGTTGAAGACAATTGAGAAGAAGCAGATAAGGCTCTCTGCCCTTTCTCATTTGCCTAAAAGTAGAGCATAAATTTGTAAAGTTGCCCCCTCAACACCAGGAAAGACTGAAGTTAACCACTGGAACAAACCTTACCAACTAGCCCTCCTCTGCCATTAGTTTCTTCCATATGTTTACTTTCCTCAATTTGCTGCTCTAGCAACTCAAAGTCCTTTTCTTTTGTCTTGTCACTTCTCTAAAAATCTTTTGTTCTTCTGTTAAGCTGCTACATAAACCCAAGTTCTCACCACCGC
>NW_012104732.1:2044231-2062074 GCF_000951045.1 Mandrillus leucophaeus | reverse complement strand
GGGAGGAGGAATGGAGAGAAGCTTTTCTCAAATTAGAGACCTGAGAATGTTTGTCACTGGAGAAGAAGCCTGCAGGGAAAGGGACTGAATAGTTTGAAGATGGAGACAGAATTTAATCACTAGGAGGAGGCCCTGGAGGAGCTCGGAGAGAATCAGATGAAGAATATGGATGAGATGTATGTGCTTATTAATGCATGGCCAGGTCTAGATCTAGACAGATCCATGAAAACAATAGCAGGACGCCTTGGAGAGAGGAAACCTGGCGGCCAGGGGCGACGGCACTACTTTTTCTTTTTAATTTAAGAAAACCAAAACGGAAAATAAGAAACACCTGTGTGCACTTTACTCTGATTTAACAAATGTTCATGTTTTCTCGAATTTACCTCAGATCTTTATTTATATAAAAGAAACAAAACATTAGAAAGTTGAGATCGCTCTTGGTTTCCTTTTTCATAACATTTCTATCCCCCTTCCTTGAGGCAACTGCTCTGATGAACTGTGTGTGTGTGACACACATCAACAGCTTGCTCCAGATGGATGCTTCTGCAGTTTGCCTTCATTTGTTCAATATTATTTCTGGGATTGTTCATTTTCATACATTATTTATAATAGTTATTATCACTACTATAAGTACATTCTCATCTTGTAAATAGCCTACCTTGCATTTATGTATAATCTCTAGGGGTGGACATTTTGTTTTTAATTTTTCAGTATCACCAAAACTGCTGCCATGAACATCTTTATCCATGGGGAGAGATGCTTTTTACTATCTGCTCTTTTAAACTTTCTGACTTTTGTTTTACCCTATGCACTTTTAACAGGTCTCTTAAGTAAGGAAAAAACAATTTTCTTTAAAAACCCACAGATTAGTGTTTGCCAAAGTATGACCCAAGGAACAACAAAATCAGAATTACATGGGACATTTGATCACATCTTGGCCTCTTGGCTAAGATCAAGTGTAGTACATGGGATATTTGTCTTTAAAATGCAGATTCCTGGGCCCCACCTCAGACCTACTGAATCAGAATCTTCATGGAGTAGGCCTGGGAATCTACATTGCAATAAACATCCCCAAGTGATTTTTAGGCATCTTCCAGTTTGGCAGGCACTGGACAGACAGATGTTTCCTCTGAGAAGGAGAAGGGGAAAGAGGAGCAGAGACAGTGGAGTAAGGGCGTGCAGCGGGAGGGATGGAGATGACATTGATTGTCAGCTCTTCTATGCCAGGCACCATGCTAGGGCGTGACATTTGTGTTACTCGTTCTCCTTTAAAGAAGAGAGAGGGAATCCATGACATTTATCAAGATAACTTTGCAAAAGGTTCAGAAAGACAGTCGAGGTGAACATAGTAGTTTAAAACGAGGTCTGTGAATTCTCATAACCTGGCCTCACCACTCACTTAGTGGCTGTGTGCCCTTGGGAAGTTACGTAGCCTCTCTGAGCTTCAGTTTCCTCATCTGCAGAAGGGTAGTAATTACAGTACTTACCTCCTAGGAATTTTAAGAAGATCAAATGATTTAAGGCTTGAGTAACCTGCTTAACCCAGAACCTAAACTTCCTAAGGGGCCAATAAATGATGATGGCAGGGAGAATGATGCTTGTGACTATTATTGTTTGAACCCTTTATAATCAATGCATATGCATTTTATATGTGTGTGTGCATGTGTGTGTGTATATATATATGCATGTATATATATACACACACACACTATGTATACTATGGTCTCATTATTTGAAATTATAACGGTAGTTAAAGTAGCTGGATATTGCTATAGTATTAATTGATAGAAATCTGAAACATGCAGTCCCCATTACTCTATTATTCTCACAGGAAAATATGGGCAACAGTCTTAAGCAGCTGGTTCCAGAAATGCATTCAGGTGGGACATGGAGATTTCCTATGTTGGGGTGGGGAGCAAGTCAGAAGGGTGAACATTTTAAAATTTAAGTAAAAATATATAGTTTAACACACATACTCATTCCTAGCGTGCACACAGCCCAAATGAACCCCCACTGAGTGCCAAGTGTGTTAGTGGGAGGGTGGTGCTAACGCAGCTTCAATGTCTCCTCCGTTTGTGCTTTTGCTCAGGGAGAGGTGAAGGAAGGTGGCTGCGAGGGCTGGGTATCCTGCCTGAGTGCTGAGAAAGGTGCAGTGATAACCCAAGGGCGCCTGGTATCTTTCCTCCCTGGGTCTCCACCTCCTTCTTTTGGGTAACCTTCACCACCCACAGGAGCCTGAACCCACTGTGACTTGCCTAGGAAAGTGGACAAGACCCCCGGCTCTGACTTCAGATTCGAGTCTCAGCTCTGCCTCTTAGGAGCTGGATTGCTTAATCTTTTTACCTGTTTATTTGAAATTCGTAGTCTTTATTGCTTGAATAGTTTTAGTTTCCAGCAAAATTGAGTAGAAAGGACAGAGAATTCCTCTCCCCCAGCCCCCACGCCTAAACAGCCTTTCTCACCATCAACACCACCCACCACACTGGTCCATTTGGTACAATCAATGAGGCTATGTGACACATCATTATCACCCAGGGGCCATAGTTTATCTTAGGGTTCACTCTTGCGTTATACCTTCTGTGGGTTTTGACAAGTGTATAATGACATATGTCTACCATTATAGTTTCCTGCAAAGTAGTTTCACTGTCTTAAAAATTCTTCATGTTCTACCAATCCATCCTTCCCTCCCTCCTAACTCCTGAAAACCACTGATATTTTTACTGCTTCCATAGTTTTGCCTTTTCCAGAACGTCTTATAGTGGACATCATACAGTAGCCTTTTCAGATTGGCTTCTTTCATTTAGTAATATACCTTTAAAATTCCTCCATATATTTTTTGTGACTTGGTAGCTCATTTTATTTATTTATTTTTTTAGTGCTGAATAATATTCCACCATATGGACATTTAACATCTTTCCAGCCTCAAATTTCTGGGCTGTAGTACAGGGGTAATAGGTGGCCTAATCTGAGATACTTCATAGTAACGATAAACATGAATGTTTATTAAGTGCTTCGTACCATGCACTCTACTAAGTGCCCCTTACTGCGCTGCCTCACATAGTCCTTTCCGAACGCTGCGACGGAGGGATTATTAGCACTTCCATTTTCCAGATGAAGAGACTCAGACCCAGAGAAGTTAAATAATTGCTCAGGGCCACATGTCCAGGAAGGAATGAGTCTGGGATTTGAACCCAGACATTCTGACACCAGGTCTTAGTATCTGGGCTATAACCTCCTGAGAAGGTTCTTAACAGTGTTTGCACATAGTAAAAACATGTCGCCAAATGGTGCCTCTTATTTATGTTTTTGAAGTAGAGCTATTTAAATTGTAAGGTCGTAGTTCGTCTCTAATGGCTGAGGATGAAGAAACATATGAGGCGCTGGGATATTCAGAAGTCACCTAGTGTTATGTGGCAGGTGAGTTTTAGAACTGTACCTAGAAGCCTTGGGTGATGGAGGCTCTGCACTGCTCTGAGGAGAGCTCTGATTCATTACTTGCTAGGCCCTTCCTATGTGGGTCATCCCATTCAAGGTCACTCACAATGACCCTGTGAGCTAATTACCCTTAAGACCCCCTTTAGGAAACAGAGGTGCCCAGGAGCCCCATGGTATTCTTTGTAGTCCCCTTGAATCTTCTCCCACATTGCCTGTGCCCACCCCAGGCAACTACTCCCCATCTCAGTTCTGGGCTCACACGTGCAGCCTGGCACACATCACAGCACAGAAGCAGCCCAGGAGTGCCTGTGTCTGTCTGGGTCTGGCTGGAGGAGTGGGTGCCTCGGCGGCGGCCGCAGCCCTTCCTCATCACCTCGTCATAGTGCACACGTGTGTCCACGCCAGGCCCCGGACGGGCAGGCTCATCCTGGGCACATCTGCTCACTCACTCCCTGTCCCCTCCACTTCCTTCTGCCCTGGATTTCCAGACAGAGTCAAAAATGGGTTCACATCAAATAAGATTTGTTTTCTTTCAGTGTCACTTTCCATTTATAGACAGCCTTCTCTTGGGAGGCTCCGTCCTCCTTCCTCTGTCTCGTTTTTTTTCCTGGGTATTTGGGGATAAACTCTTGGTGGCTGTTTTGAGCCCTGTGGTCGGCAGCCCAGCCAGTCATTCATGCAGAGCGTCTCCAGAAAGCCAGTGGTTACCTTTACAGGAGTTTATGCTCATTTCCGTGGCCTCTGAGACCTCTGTGGAGCTGTGCCCACATATCCAGTGTGAATTGTTAAAAAGACACATCCGACCTGAGCCAGCAGGGTCCTCCACCAGGTCAACCTGGCGAGGATTATGAGGGGGATAATTCAACAGTCACGGCAGCCAGCACTTGCAGCACCCTCCTCTAAGTGCCTTACAAAAATGGACTCATTTATTCCTATGAGGTAGGTGCTGTTCTGATCCCTTCAGGCAGAAGAGGAAAGGAGCACATAGAAGTGAAGGCTGTGGTCCACCAGACCCTACATGGGGTCCAGCCCTGCTGACCTCTCCGGCCCGGTCGCCCACTCTCCCCTTCCAGCTTTGTGCATTGGCCACACTAGCCTTGTTTTGGCCGCTGGGATACGTCACATGACTTCCTGCCACAGTTCCTTTGCACACACACTCCTCACTGCCTGGACCACTGTTCACCCCCCCTACAGCGAATTAACCCCGACCCATCTTTCAGATCTCAGCTGTGACTTCTTCAGGGATGCCCTCCTCTACCCCTCAGCTCTCATTGTGCTGCCTGCCTGTCTTCTACGACACTGGTTGGGGCTTAAATTCTACTTTTATTTGTGTATTTTCTGATTAAGTCAGGCTCTCCCTCCAGACCATGAGGGCAGAGGCTTGAAAGTTCCACCTTCAGCCAGGTGTGGTGGCTCATGCCTGTAAGCCCAGCACTTTGGGAGGCCGAGGCAGGTGGATCACAAGTTAAAGAGATCGAGACCAGCCTGGCCAACATGGTAAAACCCCATCTCTACTAAAAATACAAAAATTAGCTGGGCATGGTGGTGTGCACCTGTAGTCCCAGCTACTCAGGAGGCTGAGGCAGGAGAATCGCTTGAACCTGGGAGGTAAAGGTTGCAGTGAGCCGAGATCGTGCCACTGCACTCTAGCTTGGCGACAGAGCGAGACTCCGACTCAAAAAAAAAAAGAAAGAAAGTTCCAGCTTCTATGTAATTCTAACATTGCATTTATCATGCCGGATTGACATGATCTATTTATTCATCTGTTTCATCTTTTGGTCTGTGAATTTCCTGAGGGCAGTATCCAGGTCTTTTTCTAACACAGTGCTCAGTTCAATAAACATTTGGAGAGTTTAACTGAATGGGCTGCATTTAATTGAACAGCATAATTTGGGAAAGGGCACCTGAAATTTGGGGACTTTTGATGGAGCAAGCTCACAAAATACAATCCTTTTGTACCACCTTCTTGGAACTCAGTGATTTTAGAGAGAACGTTAGCTTTTTTAAGAAGGCAAGTTCACTTATAATGAACTGCTCCATAGTTCACTGACCTTCAGATAGTAGAAAGATTCTTACTTTTCCCAAAGAAGTATCAAGTTGTAGTTATAAAGCCAAGAGAAGTGAGGAAGAAAGGATGTCTGCCCCTTCGAGGTTCATCTGAAGTTACAGCAAAAGTGGGGCATAAATAACTAGTGGAATCTTGGACATTGTGCTGCAATTTGATACCTTCCAGCCCCTTGGCCTTGTGTCCTTTCCTTATCTCTCTTGGATGACATTGCCTGGCTCTTCCACCAGGGCTGCCATCTGCTGTCTTCGACTCCATGAATGTTGTGGTCTCGTTGGAAGGAAACACTCCCTCTTTAGGGTTGGCTCCTTCCAGGGACCAGTCTCCCTTTGCCTCCCCCAGGCATTCACACGGGACTGAGAGAGAGAGAGAGGCAGAAGGGGCTTCTCTTCTAACTGCAGGAGGAGCAGGGCCGGGAGAGCAGAGGGCTGTGGGCCTGTGGCTCACCCAGCAGGGTTGATGAAGATAGCGCCAGGTAACCACAGGCTCCCACATCCAAACAGGGCCAGGCCTCAGCTCTGGCCCACCCCAGCTCCAAGGAAAACAGGCAGTTCTTTTGAAAAATTGTTTTCATTTATGCTGCTTCCTCTTTCCTATCATAACAGATTATAAGCATGTTCCCTGGAGGATCAAATAGTACCTTTCAAGAAGTTAGGAAATAGCCATTGCTGAGTTGAGAGGATTAACTTGGTTCAACGTGGTAGTAGCAGCACGGGATAGATTAACTGGGAATTTGAAAGAACATTATGGAGGCTTCAGTAACCCTTTATGATGCTTGTAAAATTCCAAGCATTTTGCAATAGAAACACTGCCTAGGTGTCACACACAATGAGTGAAGCGGCCCTTTCCTCATCTTTTCCACCACTGAGACCTGCTCCCAGCACACTCCCCGCCACACCATAGGTACTCAGCCGATAGTTGTTAAATGAAGACAAGAACAATGAGGCCGACCTCAGGTTCTGACAGTTTTCCAGAGTGGACAGAAAACGTCAATCTCAGCCATCCTTTGCTCACAGGCATTGGGTAATGACACATAGACCTGCTTGCCGTTCTCCTTTGGCTTTTAGATCTAGTTCTTGCTTATCCAAAAATTACTAATTCTCAACAGCTAACAAACAGCAACCCCAATAGCTTAACTCAGATCTAAGAAGGGTGTTTTTAAAAACTAGTCATCAAGAAATCCTTCTTACAGAGGAGGCAGAGCCCAGAGTAACTTGAAAATATTGCACAAATATTGAGAAAGAACATCTTGGGGGTTCAGTGGCCACAGCAGAAGAAGCTGGAGGATGTGATGATGTTGGAACGCGGGAGCCAGAGCAGCTTTCCAAACACTGAAAACCCGACTTGTCCTGTGGGCGGGAGCCAGGCTGGTGCAGGGGAGCCCGCAGCCAGAAGAGGGCGCTCCGAGCTCAGTGTGCTGGCGGCGCTGGTGAGATCAGAGGACCCTTGCAAAGAGAGACTGTTTACACTTCAGCTTTGTTTCTCCTGCGTGTTTTTGCGTTCTCTGCAGGAGTGAGGGAGGGTTTTCCTCACTCTGTGCCAAAGAATGATCTGAAAATATAATTAAACTGATGACTTCACATGTTAAATACCAAGTCCCAGGAATATAATTGTTTTTAAAATTTCTAATGGACTTCAATCTTTGATCTCCCTGAAATCTGTGAACAAATTTCCCATATGGTAACTCTTTTAACACATCTACGTGCACCCTCAGGAACCAGTAGCTTCTTCCAATATTGACTCTAGCCATAGAAAATGGATGGTCACACCGAGAAGAGCAGACTGTTACCTCTCTCAGAGTTATTTCTACCTGGTCCATCTTTATCAGGTTAATAAGAGTTACTATATGTAAATATAGTCGCCCACAACATCCTGATTAAAAAAAAAAAAAAAGCAGTTATTCAGCTGGGATACTTTAAATCCTTGTTTTCCATTTACACGCCTCCTTGGAAATCTATCTTCTTCCCCACATTTTTCATTCCCAGTCCATAAGGGAAGAGCAGACAACTCCAAGAAGCCCTTCAAGGAAAACAGCATACTTATGTGTAGACCCCGTGACTGACAGCTCTGCATTAAGAATTTGTCCTACAGAAGGACTCACACAAGTGCCCAAAGATCAATGCATGAGGTTCACTGCAGTGCTGTTTGTAATAGTGAAAATTTGGAAACAATGTTGCATCAGAATGGTGTGATAAAATAAGTTATAGGTCTAAGCAAATACTAGGCAGCTGTGAGAAAAAGAACACTAGACACACATGTACACATATGAGTGGGGAAAAGGAAGCCTTAGGACAATGTGTCTAGAATTATCCCATAGCCTATTTAAAAAGTCATATATCTATGTGTAGACACATAGACAGAAAACTGAAAAAATGATTACCTCTGGGGAGTGGGATGGGGTGGCTGAGGAGGAACTCACATTTTATTTTGTTACTGCAGGTATTGTTTATTTTTATTTTTATTTTTATTTTTTGGAGGACAGAGGTTTGCTCTTGTTGCCCAGGCTGGAGTGCAATGGCACGATCTCGGCTCACTGCAACCTCCGCCTCCCAGGTTCAAGCGATTCTCCTGCCTCAGCCTCCTGAGTAGCTGGGATTATAGGCACGTGCCAACATGCCCGGCTAATTTTGTATTTTTAATAGAGATGGGGTTTCACCATGTTGGCCAGGCTGGTCTTGAACTCCTGACTTCAAGTGATCTGCCTGCTTTGGCCTCCCAAAGTGCTGGAATTACAAGCATGAGCCTCCTTGCCCAGCCCTCCTGCAGGTATTTTCTAATGTAAAGGAAGAAACAACTTTTCGAGAGGGCAAGGATGCCATCCACTGAATCTTTCCCTTCGGCCCCCAAACTTGCTAAGTTCCCTCCCGCTGGAGAATCCTGCCCATCCACTTAGGCCCCTCCTGCTCCCACCCTGTTGTCTGCTTCTCTGCACAGCCGAGCTTTCTGAAGGATGTCAGTACCTCCCAACACCTCTCAGGTATCCCCAGCCCTCTGCAGTCCCCCATCTAGCCCACCCCTCCACCCAAACGACCTCGGAAAAGCTTGCCCATGGTCTCCTCCCACACCTAGGTTGCAGTGGCCTGAGGCCGTGTGGTCAGTTGTGGCTGTTGTTCTTTTTTGTATTGACTTTTACTGATTCAGAGATTCCTGCTATCTGGATTCCCTTTAACCCCCAGGAGACCTGGTCCACTGCACTCACCATGCTGCTGGCTGCGGCTGAGTGTCTGCCCAAGACTGGGTCTCTACCACGTTCTCTGCTGGACTCTTAGCCCAGTGGGCAGCAGAACTTTCCAACCCACTCTGGACAATTCTTGCCCCTCTGGTTTCAGTAATAACGCTGGTATCCGAGTCCTCTTTCTCTTTCTCTTGCTTAGTGTCCTACCGTGGCTTCTCTGCCTTTCACCACCTTTTGGAGTGTGGCGTCCTCAGGGGCCTGACCTAGGTGGTTCTGTCTTAAATGTGTATACGCTCTCTGGAAGTGCTGGTCTGCCTCAGATTCTACTCACGACTCCCAAATCCTGCCCTGTGCCTCCACCCTGGTCTTTGCATTCAAAGCTCCCATCACCCCCAAGAAACCTTCCAGGACATTCTGCAGATACAGCCACGGTGGACATCTTGCATTCTCCTTCTTCCATTACCTCTGCTTAATTAATGACAGTACAGAGGTTACAAAATAGCCCAAGCTACTTAATATACCTTAGTCATATTGCCTTTCCCTCACTCCTACAGGCATCTCCAAATGATTCTACCTAAATAGTTCTTACATTTTCCTTCCCTTCTATCAGTGTCTCGGTAAGGCCAGCAAATTCTCAAGCCTTATCCATGGCAATTGCTTCTAGTTTTTCTCCCTGTAGCTTATTCCCTTTACCTCATTCACAACATTGCCATCGTTGGCTTCCCATTCACACATCTGATCATGCCTTGCCCCGATCACATTTCCTGTTATTTCTCACTGCCTAACGGCCAAAGTCCAAACTTCTTAGCATGGCATTCAAGGCTCTTGACTATCTGATTGCAACTTTTTTTCATTCAATCAACAATCTAAGCACCCAGGATGTGTCATGCCTTGGAGATACCTTTGTGAATAAGAGAGTTGTGGCTCATGCCCTTATGGGACCACATTGTAGTGGGTCTTCACAGGCAACAGACACGCACACATACACACACACACACACACACACACACACACGAGTTGAAGGCCAAAGAAAGAAAATTGTCAGTTGTGTTTTGGAGGATATTTCCTTTGGTATCAATGAACTGAGATGGGAAAATAGAGTAAGATCGACTAGGAAGACTCCTTGAAGAGGGGACATTTAAGCTGAGATCCGAAGGAAGAGAAAGTGTCGGCTGTGAAGAGTCGCCCTCCTGGTACCTGTGTGCATGGTGCTCTGAGGATGCTTCTGCCGTGATCGTGAACTCTTCCAAGGGAAGAACTGCCAGGTCACTTGAGTCCCCAGTGCCTGGCATGTGGTAGGCTCAATAATTGTGAGATGAAAAGCTGGATGGATAGTCAAGCGGAAGCATGCATTCTGATATGAGCTGGGTATAATGTCTTTGGGGAACAATTGTATAACCAACAATGCCGAAGCCTTGCATTTGCTGGTGTTGGCGTGTGTTATGGGAAGAATGTCTGAAATGAGCTCTTGTCAGGTTTTCTATCACTTTGATTCCATGGTCACCATCCTTATTATTGTGAAACAGGCATGCATTTTTTATAAATAAAAGATAATAATTCTTTTTTGTATTTTTCTTTGATAAACAGTGCTTCATCAGATCTTGCGTCAGTTTTTTTTTTTTTTTCCTTTTTGACAGGGTCTCACTCTGTCACCAGACTGGAGTGCAGTGGCACGACCTCGGCTTACTGCAACCTCCGCCTCCCAGGTTCAAGCAATTCTCCTACCTCAGCCTCCCGTAGCTGGGATTACAGGTGCATGCCACCACGCCCAGCTAATTTTTGTATTTTTAGTAGAGATGGATTTTCACCATGTTGGCCAGGCTAGTCTCAATCCCTTGACCGCATGATCCACCCACCTCGGCCTCCCAAAGTGCTAGGATTACAGGCGTGAACCACTGTGCCCAGCCTTTGCGTCAGTTTTAAGGGAGAACTTTGAAGCGGAATGATGAGAGGCGGTGTCAGCAGTGGTCAAGTGCCCAGCCCAGGCAGTTACATCATTGAGTTCAAATGCTGCCCAACAGCAGATCTCAGGAAACTACTCAGCCTTCATGGCTTTATCTATAAAGTGTGAATAACAAAATCTTTCAGAGAGTTGCTGGCGGGAGGATTCAGTGACACATGTGAGGAGTTAGGGTTAGGGTTAGGGTTAGGGTTCCAGAGCCTGGAACACAGAGAGAGCTCAAAGCTGAGGGGTGCCTTTGTTGTGGGAGTGACGTTTCTCAGCCTGGCCTATCCAAATGTCTCCAAATGCTTCCGAGACAGTCACGGCCAAAGATGACAGGGAACGTGCCCTTTGGTCTGTTTCTCTAGTCAAAGGGGAGAAATTCTCTTGCCCAGAAGCTCTTTGACTCCAGAGCAGGCCTCTGAAAGTGGCCACTGCCACAGCAACACTAATGGGACCACATCCCCGGTCTTGTGGGCCCTGCGTCGGGCCATTTCACTGCTGAGCTGACCGGTCCATAAACAGGCTGTGGGTAGCGTCACGTGTTTTCTCACACAACATGACTGTGGTTTCTCTTAGTTTGTCTCTTATCTGGGCTTTTTCCCGAGGCCTCAACTGTGTGGCAGCTGAAAACCATCTTCACGCTCATCCGGGGTGAGAATTAAACAGTCCAGTTAGTAAAGCTCTGTCCTTCAGCTCCTCTGTCTTTGGCCACCCTCCCTGCGGCATCTGACTTTAGGAGGAGTTGGAGCCGCTCAGCCTAGAAGGGAAGAGCTGGCCCCCGGCACAGGGTCTCCAGCATGGAGCCCTCAGCCTGCCCTGTGGCTGCCCACTCTTTGGCCTTCATGACTCAAATTGGGGCCGCTGGTCTCTCTTGGCTGGGTCAGGGCCCAGGGCGGCTCCTTGGCTGGCCAGCTCTTGTTGGCTGTGGGTTTCTCCTTCCCTGCCCAGGAGGTCTGCCCCCGCTCTGCTGCAGGGTCACCCCACCATGGCCTCTGGCTCTCATCTGAGCATCTATATCACGCAGGAGCAGCAGAAATCTGGAGTGTAATGCACACCCACTCGCCCTCTGATCACACCCATTCAGCCTCTCAACTCTGTAGGCCTCCCCATGCTGCAGGGCTGCCCTGCCTTCCGTGTTCTCCTCAGCTCATCAGCAAGTTTCTAATGCCAAAGACACACACTCCATATCTCCTTTTCCAACCCCATCTTCAGGCCCATACGCCAGTGGCAGACAGGCATCCCCTACCATGGTGAAAGAAATCCCATAGTCTGTCTGCCAGGCCTAGCCCCTGCTATGTTACAATGGAGTGAAAGCCATTTTGCAAATCTTTCCACAAATCTTGGTGGTTGAGCCAACTGTCTTCTTTATTCTGTGTTCCTCCTTCCTTCTCTGGCTCCAGGCAACAGGCTTCCTGGCCCAGGCTCTGAGAAGACAGGCTCCAAATGGAACATGGTTTAAAGGCAGGATATGTGGTAAGAGGGGGAAAATGCATTGCTTCATATCTCCAAAATATTATCCGTCATACACCATTCCTCTTGCAGGCTTGCCATAGCTAACAGAACCCTTGTCCTTCAAGGTACTTTTCTTTGCTCCACTCTTATATTCATTCAACAAATACTATCGAGCACCTGCGATGTGTAGGCACTGCACTGGACGCCAGATCAACAGCTGCCTCACAAACATGATGCAGATGTTCTCATCTCCACCTGAAAAGATGCTCAACCCCATTTGCCACCAGGGACATGCCAATCAAAAGCACAATATCACTTCACACCCACTAAGCTGGCTTTCATCAAAAAGGCACCCAATAACAAGTGTTGGTGAGGATATGGGGAAATTGGAACCCTCATACATTGCTGGTGGGAATGTAAAATGGTGCAACCACTTTGGAAAACAGTCCCTCAAGTGTTTAAGCACAGTGTTACCATATGACCCAACTATCCAGCACCTAAGTATGCAACTAAGAGAAATGAAAACATATTCATGCAAAAACGAGTACATTAATGTTCATAGCAGAATTACTCATAAAGTCAAAAATGGAAAGCAACAAATGATGAATGGATAAGCAAAAGGTAGCATATCTATGCAAAATATTCAACCATAAAAAGAAATGCAGTACTGATACATGCTACAGTATGGATGAACCTTGAACACATATTAAGTTTAAAAAGCCAGTCACAAAAGACCACATATTGGCCAGGTGCAGTGGCTCACGCCTGTAGTCCCAGCACTTTGGACTGGGGCAGGTGGATCATGGGGTCAGGAGATCAAGACCATCCTGGCTAACATGATGAAACCCCGTCTCTACTAAAAATACAAAAAATTAGCCGGGTGTGGTGGTGGGAGCCTGTAGTCTCCGCTACTAGGGAGGCTGAAGCAGGAGAATGGCATGAACCTGGGAGGCAGAGCTTGCAGTGAGCCGAGATTGCACCACTGCACTCCAGCCTGCGTGACAGAGTGAGACTCCATCTCAAAAAAACAAAACAAAACAGGAAAAACCGAAAAAAACCCACATATTGTACAATTCCATTTACGTGAAATGTCTGGAATAAGCAAGTATCTAGAGACAGAACGTAGATTAGTGGTGCCTGGGGCTGAGAGAGGGGGAAGCGGGGAATGACGGCTGATTCGTATGTGTCCTGAGATTAGATAGTGGCAATAGTTGCGTGACACTGTGAATATATGAAAAGCCATTGAACTGTACACTTTGAATGGATGAATTGTATAATTGTTAATTATATCTCAAGCTGTTAAAAATGTTCTCACCTTGTTCGCTAATTGTGTCTCTTTTTTCCCAGCTTCTAAGATCTCTTGGAACAAATGTGAATTCAACTTTCTGTAATTTTGGGACTTTCTCTAACATGCTTATTACAGTTCAGTATTAGGTGGACGCCAATTCAATGATATTTGAATGGTCATTTTCCATTAGAAGATAAGCTTCAAGAGGGGAAGGATTTTTGTTGATTTTGTCACTATTATACCCACCATGCTTAATACAAGGCTTGACACACAGTCGAGTCTCAATAAATATTTGTTGAATGAATGGATGCCTATGTGAGCTTACTTTGTAAATGGACACAAAAGCCCAGTGATGACTGCTGGTCATTCATTCATTCATTCCGCACATATTTTCTGCAGCCTCCTCTATGTATGGAGTATGTGAATGAAACAGACATCTCTCTGCCCTGGGGGAACTTAGAACAAAGGAAACCTGTAGGTAGCAGTTTTCATACTTTGATTAAATACTAAAAATAAATAGATCTGACATCCAGTAAAGGTTGTGTGTATTAAAATTGCATTTTTTTTTTTTTTTTGAGACAGCATCTCTCTCCCTCACCAGGCTGGAGTGCAGTGGCACAATCTCAGCTCATTTTAACCTTGGCCCCCTGCGCTCAAGCAATCCCACCTCAGCCTCCCAAGCAGTTGGAATCACGGGCACGTGCCACTAGGCCCAGATAAATTTTCTTGTATTTGTAAAGATGGAATCTTGCCATGTTGCCCAGGCTGGTCTGGAACTCCTTGGCTCAAACAATCCATCTGCCTCAGCCTCCCAAAGTGCTAGGATTATAGGTGTGCACCACTGTGCCTGGCCTGCAAAATGTTTTAAAGTTCCTCTCAGCAGGGTTCTGAAAGAAAGTCAGGCTGAGTTGAGACAGCCATACAAAGAAAAAGATTCTGAAGGACAGAGGATGGGTGAGAAGGTTAATCAGGAAAAAATAAAAAAAAAAAAGATAATGAGCTTTTCCAGCAGAAAGATTTTACCAGTTAGGAAGCCTTTCCAAGTTGTGATATTAATGTCTTGTTGAAGTAGAGTAGGGAGTAAAAGAAAAGGAGAAAGTGCCAAGTCCTAGCCTTCATCTCCAATGACAGGGAAGTCTTTGAGAAGATGGGAAAGTATGACTCAGTGGCTGGAAGGAGAGAGAACAAGCGTGTTTTAAAGAGATGGGGAAGATCTAATTTAAGTACAACTGCCTTCTTCACTATGGAAACTTATGGGAAAGATAGCCAAGAGGTCAAGACAGAGGGCAAGAAGATACTCCGTGATGACCCGAGTTGAGAAACCAAGAGAAGCCAGCTTGTAGATACACAGCCCACAGCGGAGGAGGGAGGTCTTGGGGTCAAAAATCAAAGCGAGGAAACTTGTCCAGTTGACTTTTTTCCACACAGACAACCTCTTCATTCCACCTCTGTCTTGTCCCAGATTTCCATCTTAACATGGAGGGATTCTAGAAAACCAGTAGTGATTCGATGTGAACAGAGCTAGGAAGTGGTTAAGACATGAATACGGCTTTCGAAGGAGGCAGGGTGAGGTTGAAGAGTTAAGACACTTGGAGAGATGAGAGGAGGCAAGGAAGATGTGGGAAGAAGAAAGTTCAGGGTCAGAGATGATACTTCCAAATCTGGCGCAAATTGCAAGTGGAGCTTGGGAAAAGAAAGAGATGGGTCCGAGAAAGAGCCTGTGCCGTGGAGTCTTATGAGCTAGGAAATCAATGACCAGAGCTGCTAGGGTCCTGCTGAAGGGATCACCTGGCCTCACAACCAGCACCCCTAAAGTCCAGGGAGAGTGAGCAGCTCCAAGTGAACCCAGGCACAGATGAGCCCTGCGGGAAGGAAGGAGGCAAGGTGTACTTTTTTCCTGCAGTTAGGTGCTCCATTGTGTTTTCTGTTTGCCAGGCTGGCTGCCCACCTAAAGGAACAAATGACAAAGGTGTCCCTCACCCCCCAGGCAGTGTGCACTGACAGGTCAGGCAGGGCAGGGGTTTGGGCCCGGGAAGTTGCCAAGGACAGATCCAGGCTCTGCTGCTCCCTAGCACCGTGTCACTGGCTAGGGGCACGGACGCCACTGCTCTAAGCCCTGTATTCTCTGCAAATGTAGTGGTGATACAAAAGGGCTGTTGTGGGGACAAATGAGATCGTAGAGGCAAAGCTCCTAGCATGGTATGGCGCTTGTAGTGTTTTATCAAGCCTCAGATGCACATATTTTCAGTATTTGAACATCTCTAAAATCAAGCCATGCAGCATTCTTTTTCTTCATGGTACATGAAGTGATGGTCTAACTTCCAATTTACTATATCTTAGACCTGATAAAATATGGAAGTAGCTAACCAGTAAGTGGTAGTGGGGTGTTTTGTGATTGCTCTGCCTGTGTTTCATTCATGCTACCGTCGATGTCCAGGGATTTCCTCTTCTAAGATGGTTGAGTCTTTTTCCTGGTGGATGGGAGCCTGGGCTCTGGAGTCAGCCCAGCTGAGGACAAGTCTTGACTCCACTGCTAACAGCGGTAAGACACGGGCAAGGTGACGTCACCTCTCTGAACCTCAGTTTCCTCTTTTCTATAATGGAGATTACAGTATTACCTAAACTCATAGGGTTATTGAGGATAACATGAGGTAAAGTTATATAAGGTGCTTAGCACAGTGCTGCATTGTATACATGTTAATGAGGATGATAAAAACAAATTATTAAACAGTAACATTGAAAAAATAGTAACATTGTCTTATATAACAGTATTACATTTTATAAAAAATGTTATTTGTGCTGCAATCTCAGCTACTCTGGAGGCTGAGGTGGAGGATTGCTTGAGCCCAGGAGTTTGAGACCAGCCTGGGCAAAATAGCAAGACTTCATCTCAAAAAATGAAAAACAAAACTCACAAACTTTACTTTAGAAAAATATTCCTGAGATACCTTGGGAACCCCAAGACAACACAAGTGCCTTATCTCACCTCCAACTCCTCACCCCTGCCTCTCACCCACCCCCCTGCCCTTCCATCCTCCGTTCTGGGTGAGGCTTTCCATCTCCCCCTGCTCCGCTCCCCTCCTCAGGACTTTGGTCCCTTCTGGAAACATTACTTTAAAGCTGTTTACCTTGGAAAAAGGACTGGCTCACTCCTCCTTGGAAAAGGTCGCCACAGATTCTGGTTGGGATTTTCTCAAGCAATGAATGACCCAGGACCTCCCCCCAACAAGGCTTCTCTGTCTCTTCATCTTCCTGTCTCCTCTGCCACCCTGGCTCACTGCATCCCATTAGCTGCCTCTGTCCTCCCGGAATTCCGTCAACACTCAGTGACCTCAATATGTTCTCCTCAAAGCCTCTCATCTCTACCCAGTGAGTCCTGTCTATCAGAAAAGCTTCATGCTTGTAACATTAATAGCTCACACACTTGGAGCCTCCCCATATCTTCAGAAACCCATGGTCCTTCCCACTGAAGGTTCTACAGTGATCCTAAGAGGATTATGGGTCACGCAGCTCTCCTCTTCAAGCACAACCAATAAGCTTTTCCTTTGGGGAGGCTGGAGAGGTCCACAGGTGGTTAAGCATTGCCTATTCTTTTCTCAATCCCCAGTCTTTCTCATCATCTCATCTGTACTCAAGATGGAGCTCATGACTTCCCCCCAGGTTGGCTCTCCGGCAAACCCTTCTTTGTCAAGGTGAGACCCCCCGCTCCTCCTTACAACCTGCCTTTGATAACTGGCCTGCTCCACCACCCAGGGTCAGGAAAACCCAGACTTTTGTCTGCCACTTTTACTGCCAGTGGAATTCCAGCATAACACAAGCTACTCTAGAATGGCAACTGCTGAAAGTCTCAGACTTGAATGAAACATAACCAGTGCTCAACCTTAAGGTCTTATTATATTGGGGTTGAATCTGTATCAGCATCATGGGCCCTGCAGATGCCCCTGGGGGAAGCTGTGAAATAGGACTTTTCACTGGTTTTATAACACAACAGGATGACTCTAATGGTCTAAGGAGCATGTCATACACACACACACACACACACACACACACACACACACAATCCTAGCTTCTCAAAACTTGTTTCTGCTCCTTTAAATTTCTTAAAGACATAATACAATGTACTGGATAGGATGGGGTGTCAGATTTCATGAAATCCAGCAGCAGTATGGTGTCGTTGAGTCAGAGTCTAGAAAGCGGTGTGTTAGATGAGAATCCCAACATTTTCTTACTCATCAGTCTGTCCATTCACCAGTCTCTGTATCCTCTGACATGTTCCCCACCAAAAACAAAAAACAAAAAACAAAAAAAACCCGTGGCATTTCAGCCAGGATATGGAGGACAAAATGGCATATAAAGATGTCTACATTACAACAAGAGAAGCCAAACTCAAGCCAAGTAAAGAAATGGAGCAAGAGGTTCCATTTCTGGTTCAAGGACAAAACCTGTTTGTCCTTCCTGCTGAGATGCCACATCTTCCAGTTCA
>NW_012104732.1:2028689-2043751 GCF_000951045.1 Mandrillus leucophaeus | reverse complement strand
TCTCTACTAAAAATACAAAAATTAGCCGGGCAAGGGTGGTGACAGGCACCTTTAGTCCCAGCTACTCGGAAGGCTGAGGCAGGAGAATCGCTTGAATCTGGGGGACAGAGGTTGCAGTGAGCTGAGATCGTGCCACTGCACTCCAGCCTAGGCAACAGAGTGAGACTCGGTCTCAAGAAGAAAAAAAAAGAAAAAAGAAAAGAAAAAAGAAAAAAAACAGAAAAGAAATAGAGCAAGGAAAGATCACCGCCTTTTAGTCCTTCCCAGGCTGATGGGGAGAGGAAAAGGGAAGATGACAGGAGCAGGCTGTCCTCCCACTACCAAATGTCCCGCGCTAAAGATGTTGCAGGCCTTGGAGGGGCTCTGAAAAATCCACACTCTGGACTCTGTTCCTCCCAGGCTCCCTGGGGCTAGTTCCAGCCTCATCCACATGCTGTCTTGTTCATGCCCCTGAAAGGAATGGAGGAAGCGCCCTGGCTGGCCTGATGGTGACTATCTTCCCTTTCTCAACCTTCCCATCCTGACTGTCCCCTCTGGCCTCACTCCCACTGACTTGGGATGCCACAACGGTCTTGCAGTCCAAGAGCCTTCCTGCCCGCCAGCCCACCTCTACTCACAAAGGCAGACCTGTCTGGAACTGAGCAGGCAGGCCCCCAGGGGAGGGCCTGGGCTCCACGCCACTCCCCTTCTTTAAGAAAAGGGACAGGTCCAGTCCAGTGAGGGAGGCAGAAGGAATTCCCCTTGTTAAATGTCTCCTCCTAGGCTCAGGCAGAGGCTGTGGTAGCTGGGTACAAGGACTGTTCTTTGCTTCAGGCACCTGGTCCAACAGGGCTATGTGACTGGGCACATCACCATCCAAATTAAATCAGACGCAATCAACACACTGCCATCTAATCCTTTGCACAGTCAAAAACATTTAGTTTCCCTTCGAAAACTGTTACTCCTGTTTCCTAGGTAAAAGGTGTAGGAGAAAATGTGGTCGCTAAAGCTCCTGCATTCGTGATGTTTATGTGACCGTGACTTGTCACATGACCTTGGGGAGGCTGCTCTTGTCTTCACTGTCCCATTCTCTTAATTGACACCCTCCCCTCCCCGAGTAAGGACTTATATACAAGGAACTCACCCAGACACAGTTAGGTAATAAAGGTGAAGTCATGGCTAAGGGCATGGGTTTTGAAGCGAAGCTTCCTGAACTTAAGTCCAGAAAGTCAATTCATCTCTCTGAGCTTCCTTTATAAAACGAGGCCAGTGATATACCTACCTCACATGTTTGTCAAAAGGATGCAACAAGATAGTGCAAGGGAAGCACTTAGCACATTGCCTCAAATAAATAAAATATGCATTCTAGCATCTAATAATTTTAGCTATTATTTTTGTTGTGATTATTCAGGATGAATGAGATAAGCTTCCTGTCCTTAAGAGAAGGTGAGAAGCTAAATCATAAATATCATGACCAGCTGTGACAAGTGCTGTGAAGGATGTGCCAGGGGCTGGGGGGATGGAGGGCTGAAGAGGAAGGGGTCAGGAGGACTTTCTGGAAGATGTGGCATCTCAGCAGGAAGGACAAACAGGTTTTACACATGTGAGCATGGAATAAAGGAATCACTTGAACAAAGGCCCAGGGGTGGGCAAGTAGAGGGCATCTTCTCCCAGTGTGCATGGCCGATGCCACTGAGCAGGGGGTTTGCAGGGACACACAGGGTGAGTGCAAGCCTGCTTGGAGTCAGATCATGGAGGACCTTGAATGATGCCATTCCAAAGCATTTAGACTTTGTTCTGCAAGCAAATGAAAGTGGCGCCAGTGGAGACTTCGGGGAAGGGAATTTGGAAATTCTTCTGGAAACTTGTTGGTTACTGGTACGGGGCTGGGCAGAGCAGAGGCCACGGGGCGCAGTGTCCTCTATTTCCATCTCTGAAAAGCTCATCATTCCTCAAGTCTTCTTGACTAGACTACAAGCTAGTTGAGGACAGAAGCACGTGCTTCCTTCTCACCACTATGTCCCCAGCACAGTCCCTGGGGCTCAATAAATGGCTGTTGAATTGAAATAGACAAAAGATCCTAAACTTGGGCCATGAGAGTGGAAGGAAGAGGATGGCTCCAAAGACACTCGAAGAGAAGAATGAAGAGGATTCTTCAAAGGAGTAATCAGAGGTGACTCGGGCATAGAGGGGCTGGAAGGATGAATGGAGAGGCTGTGGGGCGTAGAGGGGCTGGAAGGATGACTGGAGAGGCTATTTACTGAGAGAATGGACGCAGCCAGGAGCAGCCTATCTGGCAGGACGACTGCTGTGCTCACTGTGGGGTGTGTCGCAGCTGAGGTGAACAGAGTCATCCATCTGCTGACTGGCAGGCAGTGGACATGGGCTCTGGAGAGAACCCAGAATGTGAGGCAGGCAGAGGAGAAGCGGAGCAGATGGGAAAGATGGGATCTGCAAGGAAGAACAGAGGGGAGCCTGAAGGGCGAAGCAGACAGAGGCAGCCACCCTGGGGATCACTCCACACTCCCAGATCCCCAGTGCAGCTGGTTGCCACAGAGGAGCAGCCCCAGGATCCTGGGGAGAAGAGGCACAGTCAGGAGGAAAGCCAAGAGGTACAGGATCACAGCCTTCAAGGGGGAAGTCTGGCTGGTTTGCATTGCCTGAAGCTACAAAGAGGTTAACCAGAGTGGAAAGTGGGTTCCGGAGCCTCGGGATTGGTCTCCTGCCCCACAGCTTTGCTGTTCCCGTCACTTCTGCACACTGGCACTGAGGTCATGCTTCTCAAGGAAGATCCGCATGCGCCAACCTTTGGCTCAGAAAACTTCCCTTGTTTCCTACTTCCCAGCTAGGAAGGCCAAAGTCCTTGGCCAAGCATTTAAGTGACCTCAAATCTGGTGTGAAAAGCCTCACTTCGCATCATGTCCTTCCACAATGCAGCAATCTGAGCTGCTCCCTCTCCCCTGTTGCACACCAAGAACTTCCATGCCTTCCTATGTTGGTTCTTGCTGTTCCCTCAGTTAGGAAGGACATTTTGCTCCATGTTCTGCTAATTAAAACTCTCCTCATCCTTCAAAGCCTATGTCAAATGCTACCTCCACTGCAAAGCCTTCCCTGGTCTCTCCAGTCTGGAGGGTCCTTCTTCAAGGACCCACGGTGTGGTGCTTTGCCTAGCCAGTACTTCATTCTTTCTGCAGCTGAGTTGTTGGCCCCTATCTACTCACACAAGACAGCATGAGAGCAGAGAACCTGTTTTACCTTTGCATCTCCCGTAGTATAGATTCTTACATGCAGAAGGCACTCAACCAACACCAGCAAAGCATATGAAGAAATCAGGATAAAAAACCCACAAAAACCTGAGAGCAGTAGATGCTGGCAGTCCTACCACTTTCAATCATTTATTTGGAAATTACGATGTGCCTCACAGTTATTTGGACTTCAGGGGTTTTGCGCTGCAATTAATGTCTCGGCCCGATGTTGGGTTGCCTTACAATCACATGTGTTATCTGTGATCTCTAGGGCCATTTTGGTTCTGAGAGCACGCTATTACACATACACTAAGACGTTTCTGAGTATTTCCCATAGTTAGACAAAAATGGAAAAACTTGGCCCAACCGTCAGAAGCGCTTTCTCACATGTGCTGCCTATGACAGTGGTTTAGGGAAATCTCTACACAGTTCCACCAGGATCATAAACACATTTCCTGAGCTATGAATTAAGAGGAAAAAGTTTCTCAACACGCAACACAAACTCAAAAAGCAGCTGTTCATTTAACCATCTATCATCTTCTTCTGACCCTACGAACAGGCTCTGACAGTATTTAGATTACATGAACATACTGTTTTATTCCTCCATAGCTTGCCGTTTGTAAAGAAAACATATATTCAAGAATGTATTCAACATGGTTCAGGAGAACCTACTATGTATGTGTCAGTGGAGTGTCTGTGTTAACAAACGATGTCCAGTATACGAATCAGGTTAGTTCTTTCTTGGTCTGTATTTTAGGGGTAAGACGTCTTCTGTATTGTTATATAAAACTGAGAGCAATTTAGGACTGATCTAAACAGTCCTGCTTTTTTCTTTTTCTTTCGCCTGCTTTGTTTTTGCTTTAAGACAATTGTAAAACACAGCTGCTAAATAGAAAGGAAGGCTACATTCCTCTTGCAGCTGTGAGCAACAGAATTATTTAAATGTATTTCTAATCCAACAAACCTGGTTCTTGGTAAGGAAGAGAAAAAGAGCTAATTGTCTTTAACACTTAAGACTTTAACACTCCCCTCCTTCAAAAAATTAGGGTAAAGGGCAATATGGTCAGAGGGTATTTTGAGTGATTTCTAAATTCATTTTTCTTGGATCCTGCAGAGTAAGATGGGAGGGAGTTTTTGAAACCACTGGACTTGCGAGGAAACGCTTCTTCTAGCTTCATAACAATAGCAATGAACACGTTCTGCACATTTGTTTCATGCTGGGCAGAGTGTTCGGGAGAGCTTTACCTGTTTTACCTGATTACATCCTCTGAGGTATGTGCCATTTACACCTGGGGAAACTGAGGCTCAGAAAAATGACCTTGTCTGTGGTCACATGGCTGGTAAGGGGTAGGAATGGAATTTAAACCCCATTGTCTAACTTCAGGACCCACATTTCCGCCACAACTGAGGTTTTTCCTAACCTAACCCCATTGTGGTGGAATTGCACACAAAAACATACTTGAGAGGTGAGTAATGTCATCATTCCATTACATACAAGTTAGAAGACTACACAGTATGATACCATTTTGTTATGCACATGCATATATATGCATAAATAGGTAGATAAAGAGACAGACACAGACATAAATAGGAAGAAAACTGAAAAGACATAAATCAGTATTACCGATATTTTAACAGTGATTACCACTGAATGATGAATAAATTTTAATCTTAAAATTCCTGAAATTTTCTATTTCCTATAGTGAGATCTATTACTTTAATTATTCAAAAATAATTTTGAAGTAACATACACTCATTAACTTGACAGTTTAATCAAACAAATAGATTTTGAGCATCCACTGAGTACCAGACACTGTATACTCAAAACAATAAAAAACTACACGAAAAAGACAGCAAATTACTCATATCCCTGCTCTGCTAACATTTTGGATGTTCTCCTTCAGGTCTTTTTCTGTACAGTTTTTTTGTTTTGTTTTTTGAGACAGAGTCTCGCTCTGTTGCCCAGGCTGGAATGCAGTGGCGCAATCTCAGCTCACTGCAACCTCCGCCTCCCGGGTTCAAGCCATTCTCCTGCCTCAGCCTCTCGAGTAGCTGGGATTACAGGCATGCACCACCATGTCCGGCTAATTTTTGTATTTTTAGTAGAGACGGGGTTTCACCCTGTTGGCCAGGCTGATCTCGAACTCCTGATCTCAGGTGATTCTCCTGCCTTGGCCTCCCAACATGCTGGGATTACAGGTGTGAGCCACCACGCTCTGCCTTCTATGCAGTTTTTAAAGTAACTGGCAACCAAGGCAGATAGTCAAGCCTGGTTTATAGTTAGGAGTTCGACCACCTTCCGGACCTGACACTCTACTCCTATCGTGTTTCGCATCACTTCTCTCTAAGCCTCAATTCCATCGTCAGTGAAACGGTTTAAGAGGAGGACCTACCTCATCAGTGATTAAGTGAGTTAATATAAATAAAGTGCCTTGAAGCAAACAACTGATAATAGCTATTATTATTATTATTCTGTGCAGAATCTCTGCATTGTGGTACTGTTGTTTTCCATCTCCTTTCTTCTGAAGAGCAGTAACACAACAGTGTTTTTCTTGGAGAGCACAGACAACTGTTCAGGTTATTCAGGCATCTAAAGTCACCTCTGAGTTTAGAAGGTGAGTGGCATCACTTAGTCAAGGCAAATTCTATCAGAGTTGAGAATTTGGGCTTTTTCTCATCTTTTATTCTTAGTTGATCCAAAAATTCCCCAGGAATAGTGGAGTTGGCCCATTTGGCCTCCTATCTCAGCCAACGATACAAAGAACAGAGATAGCTACCATGGTGTAAAGAGAGAGGAGTGTTTGCACACCATTCAGAAAGTCAAAGAGGCAGATGTTGGACAAAGATCTTACTTGTGTTTGGAAACGTAATAAATATGACGAGTTACAAGCAGTAGGCTATCTAAACTCTATTGCTCATACAGTTCTATATCTTCAGGCCTTGGTGTTCTATTCTGCTTGATGATTGTGGGATATGGTTCTATGAGCTCTTTAGAAGGAAGATATTTGGTATCAAGCTAATTTCTGGAAGAGCGAGCCTGATTCTATTGTGGTCTTGCTCCACTCCAGCCTCAGCCACCATTATCTCTTTTCTGTATGACTCGGTAGCCCCGTAAATCATGTCCCTGCCTTCCCTCCACCCCTCTTAGGGTCAGTAGGGTCAGTTCTCCACTCAGGCGTCTACCTTCTTTATAGGAGAATATCAGTCTTCAGCGAGGGTCTTAAAATGTCAATCCTTGCCTGACCCCTGCTACATCCAACATGCCCAGTGACTTTCCACTGCACTCAGAACAAAGCCCCAAACTCTTTACATGGCTCCAGGGCCCTGCATGAGGTCTTTGCATGCCTCCCCAGCCTCATTTTGACTACTTTCCCCCAGAACCCTGGCCTCTGTGACATTTTAGCACACACCAAGCTCATGCCCACCACAGGCCCTCCCACCTGTTCTCCCTTCCTGACGAACAGTCCTTACCCTGCTTCATGCGTGCCTGGTGCCCCTTGTTCTACTGGCCACCACCTCTATGTCACCTGCTCAGAGAGGCTCCCCTCCCCTCCCAATGTATAACAGCTTCCCCTGTCCTGGTGCCTTGTTTGTTCTCTTTGGAGAAGACTTCTTATCAAACTCCCCGTTGACTTGGTTTATTTCTTTGTTGGCCTACCTTTTCGTGTGTGATGCTCTATGTGTCAGCCACTCCTCTGCCCCATCAGAATGTCAGTGGCTCGAGAGCATGGATCGTATCTGCCCTTATATTGTATCTCCCCTCCAGGGAGGGCCCACATGGGGGTAGCTGCTCCATAAATATGAAAGGAAGGGAGGTAGGTAGGGAGGGAGAAACTCCCTGGAGAGGGGGACACCTTTCCAAGACAGCCCCATTTCCTGTGAATGTAGGTGGTATCCCTGCTCAGCCCTAGCGTTACTGTGCGAGTTAAAAATAAAACCTTTGGGTGGAGTGAGAAGCCTTTAAAGAGGCTGGGGGAGAGATAATGAGAAACATGAGCCAGCCAACGCAGGTCCAGCAGGATGTGGGACCGGCCAGGAAGCAATGGGATCTTGGCTCCGGAAAAACACTGACTTTGGGGCTGCAATAGTCTGACCAATGCACGACTCCTGATTAGTCACCAGAAGCCTCTCTCTGGATCTGCCGTGTATGAAAAGACTTCAAAGTAGCCAATTCAGGATATGCTTCCATCCTAGAGCAAGACATGGCTGGAGGTTTCTAAAGAGATATTCTTTACAATTCCTAGAACAAGGGACTCCACACCCCTCCTCTGCCTGCCATGGGTCAGAAGAAGAGGGAGAGGCCTGGAGGGAACGAGAGGCCATAAGGCCTTCCTTGGCTCACCCTCCCTCTGACCTCCCCCAGGGCCCATCCAGCGTGGGAGCCGAACCTCCCACCACAGTAGGGCTGCAGCCAGAGATCCCAAGGTGAAGCCGCCCTCCAAAGGCTTGGCTCGGTTCAGGGGCGGTGTGAGGTGGGGAGGGTCAGGTCAATGGGTCGTTAGAAACAACTCGGTCATTGCCTTGGAAACGCTCCCCCCTGCGCCGCATGCATCTGGATCCACCCTGAACCAGCTGTGTATTAAGCCCTCAGACCTCAGTGGGAGGTGGGGAAGCCTTAGGGAGGGTCAGAGTGGGACAGGAAGAGGTCCACCTTCTGTATAGGAGAAAATCAATCTTCAGGCCTTAATGAGAGGCCTAACAACCCAGGGGAACAGCAAGCAAAAATCCATATTCTGGCCTCCCTTGGTGAAAAGATGGGCTGAGTGGAGTGTGGGGGCTGCCAGCATCCCCTCCTACAGACTGCGACCTGGACCTCTTCCCAGAATCCATCTCTCTGTGCTGGCGCGGAAGCCAAGTGATGTGCTCATGGTCACCTGGTGCAAGGGAATATTCTCAGACCTTGAAAACATTGATCACCACTGAGTTTTTCCATATCCACAGCTCTGAGGCAGTCAGGAGGACCACAAAGGAAGGGGAAGAGAATTAGCAAGAATCAAAAGAGACAGCTATGCTAGGAGCTTTACATGCCACCTTGAATTTAACCTCCACCACCATCCTCTGAGACAGGAGCTCTTATAGAGAAGGCAACTAAAATGTAAAGAGGACCTGTTCCCCACCCAAGGTAACCCAACAAGGGAAGGTGGAGCATCAGGCAGCCAAAATGCAAAACGGCTGTGCAATTTACCACCTATACTAGCCTGTCCTTTTATCTCTGCAGTCAATGTCCAAATGATTTGAACTCAAAGCCCACTGCCAAGGAACACTGAGCAGAATTTTCAAAAAGTGCGTGTATTGAGGAACCAAACACCCCCTGACTGGTTGGGAATCCCAAAGCCTTTTTGTGCGTTGAGCAAAAGGAATCTATTGAAATCAATTCTTCTTTAATCATTTGTTGGGAACATCTACAGCTTAAAACTGCTGAACAAGTAACCTGTGTCTGCCCTGGGCTTAACCTCTTTAACGGGGCTATTTCTTTCTTGGCTAGTTCTAGGCTCCTGACACGAGGATTTTAAGTGCTTAAAAGGCACAGGATAATAATCTTCCCCTGGAACAAAAGGCTGATAGAGGAACAGCAGGGAAACAGGTGACCTCCATGTCCTAGTACCATTTTTTGAGTTCAAGTACATTCTCATGAACACTTCCAAAAAACCTTTGCTGGAAAATTTGCCAGCAGCAACAATCTGCTTGTTGAGCAAATACTAGGTGCTGTGCATTGTGTGCTAAAACATCTGAGGCACTCTACATGGATTCTCTCACCACATTCTTACACCAACCCTATGAGATAGGAACAAGTTACACTGATGCAGTGCGGGCATATACGATAGACTTTAGATGTATTAACTCACATCTTCCTGTCAACAACCCTAGGACAGAACTGCTGCTGTTATCTCTATTTTATGGAATCAAAGAGGTTGTGTAACTTGTCCAGGGTCACGCAGCTATTGAATGTCAGATCCAGAATTCACACTCAGACAGTCCCACTCCAGGGTTCACGCTCTTGACCACCATGCTACCCTACCAGAGTGCCACAGGCTGTGGCTCTGAAATAGGGAAAGGTTAATGAGAGATAGGTCAGAACTGTCAGAAGAATTCCTGTCTTCTTCTGTGTGAGCTCACTTTCCAAGAAGCTTAGGGCTCTGCTTCACACGCCTTCAGCTAAGACATCCCAGGACCAGCCTGGGAGAATGGCAGTGAGCTTTGTGTGGCCAACTGAGTGAAGATTTAATCCTTGGAAAGAAACTCTCATTTGAAAGAAACCATTCTGAAGTCACCCTGCATCTCCGCCTTTTAGAAAGATCCCCATTCTTACAAAAAAACAAAAAACAAAAAAACAAAACCATCAAGGCTCAAGGAGGAATGTTTTGCTCCTATAACAAATACCACCTTATCACCAAAGGCAATGCAGTCAACTGCAAAAAGCCTGGACTGGCCCAGGCAGCAGCTCTCTTCTCTGGGCTGCTGAATTTGCTTGTGTAGACTCCAGGGAGCGACTCTGGAGCATTCATTCTCAACTTTCCTTTAGTTGCTGTTTCTTAATTCTGATAGATATTCTGAGGAAGGATAAGAAGAGTCTCGTTTCCTAGAAGCTCTTTATGTCCTTAAAGGTATTGGTGCAGCACTTTGTACACATCGGTTAATCAATGCAAACTGCTTCCACTATTCCCATCAGACTGATGGGGAAGGCAGAGATGAGCTACATTGTCTGTCTCCATGGGTGCAAGGGCTGGAACATGCTGGATCCATGTCTCCCTTCTGGGTGCCTGACATCACTTGTTTGTCTTTGATGCCCATCAGCCAAAAGAAGTTATTCATCTCTAAGCATGAATAATACCAGTAGGGTGGATTTTTCCAGGCTTCCGAAGTGAGTTCTCTGAAGAGATGACACTAAGCCGACTAAGCCAGAGCAGCTGACACATAGCATAGGGTCCTGGGAACTGCAGAGGCCAGCCCACCTGAGTTAGGGTGAGAGGCTCTTGATGCAAAAGTCTCAGCCTTACTTTCCAGGCCCCTTTCCGGAGCTATAAGGGTTGACAGAGGGTAGAAGGTCCTATTGCTGTCCTGGATCTTCGCTTTAACACTCCCAACATTTAGTGATTCACTCAGTCATTCATTAGACTGATATTTGAGCACCTACTCTGTGGCATGGCTCTGTCCTATTCACTGGGAATATAGCAGGGAACAAAACAGACAAGGTCTTGTTCCTGCCCTCATGAGGCTTATGTTCTAAGGGGGAGAATGGGTAATAGAAAGTTTTTTTAAAAAATTGACAAGATAATTATGAATTGGGGTAAGCGGCATGAAGGAAAAAGAAGTCAGAGGGGAGAAACAGGGAAGACTTTTGGAGGAACTGACAAGAGAGGCAGGGCCTGAAGGACGGAAAGAGGCCTGCTACCTGAAGAACTGGGTGGAAAGCATCCCAGGCAGATGAAACAGCAGTTGCAAAGTCTGAGAGTCAGGAAAGGGCCCAGAACAGCAGAGAAACAGACAGGAGGCCAGGGGCTGGATGGGTGGGGAGATGTGGGATGGGTGGGAGTCAGATGGATCTTGCCCCCCAAGAGGCCTCCTGTCTACTTTCTCACCTTCCTGAAAATCACCACTCTCCCTTATAGTGTGCTTCAGGAACTCATCCTTGCTAAGCCAAATCCAGTCCCTCTGCTCAAATGGAAGAGAAGGGAATTTTTTTTGTGGCAGATGGGGTATGTGGTAAAGGCATGGCATTTGGTTTTATATGCAGACTTTTTTACATACGGATCGTGCCAACAACAGCTGAGAAGCTCCCCAGCGATGGATGTGTTTGCCTCGGAATGGAGTCATTCAGGCACCTGCAAGGCTGCAAACACCAAGCTGGGACTCTCCCTCACCTGCAGCCCCAGTCCTATCTTGCTGCTTCTTGGTGACATCATGAAAAAGGCAAATTGGGCTTCAGGTCCTCTGCACTCCTCCTTTCAGCTCCCTCTGCCCCTTTTTGGGCTTGTCTCCACCCATTCTCTCCCCTGGTGCTCTCAGGGGGTCTGCCTGGACTAATCTCTGCCATTCGCCAAGTCTCTGATGAATAAGTCACCTTCTGAATGCACGCCTGCTCCTGCAACTTCAGGCAAAGTACAGGCAGGCAAAGCAGAGGCTAGATTTACAAGACCTTTCTGTGTCCTCCAAATAATGCCAAAGAAGGGGCTGCCTAGTCCACTGCAGTCTGAGCCTGGCCCAGCTGCCCAGCTTACTAATTAGCTGTACTGACAGGAGAGTCCCTATTCAGACCCTTCCCAGTGGAGCCATTGCAAATGCCTAGAGCACACTCTGTTGAGGAAGGACTATGGCTGAAACACTTTGAGGAGTGGCCTGGAACTTCACTCCCTAATGGCCATGCAGCCAACCTTGGGGGTGTGAGCTCAGAAAACCTGACGTCTCTCTCCAGGGCTGACCCACTGCTGAACCTTGCCATCTGCCTCTCTAGCCCATCGGTACCTTTGTTGAAATGAGAGAACGCCCTACTTCGGATCACTTTCTCCCCTGGCTTTCTAGGGCTCACAGCTTAAGAAACTAAATCCTCAGCATGGCTGCACAGTCTGACCCCGCCTGCTTCCTGGGTTCTGGCTTGCCCCTTTGTTCCTGCACTCAGCCACACTGGCCTTCCTCCCGCTCCTTGGTGATGCCAGGCTTCCTCATGCCAGGCAACTTTTGTGCATGCTCCTCTCCCTGCCACCTGAAACACTCTGCCCCCACCAGTTGAAACCTGCCGATCCATCAGACCTCAACCCAAGCCTCACCTCCTCATGAAAGCTTTCCTGGACCCCCTGTTGGGGTCAAGCTGCCCTGCCATGTGGTTTTTCAGGACCACCTGGTAGAATCGCTGCTTGATTGATGTGTGTACCCCCATTTAGCCTCTAACTTTCATGAAGGTGGGGGCTCTTGGCCTCAGGCACTGCTGTAGCTCAGTGTCTCGCATGCCCTCTGGCACACAGGAGGCATCCATGCCGAGCTGAATGAACCTGACATGGCCCTCAGTAGGCCCATCCCAATCCCCTGTCCCTCTCCTCTTTTCCTCCAGCCTCCCTTCTTTTATTTTCTTTACATTTGCTTCCTTCCTTCCTCTTCACTCTTTCTGTTTATTTCTTCTTCCCTCTTGGGCCTTGGGCCTACTTATTGCTCCCAATTTGCCAAACCTTTGCATAATGTGTAGGCCTTCAACCAGATCACCCCAGAGCCATGGGCCTAGTGGGGGAACCTAGGAATCTGGCTTCCTACAGGGTTAGTATGTTATGGTTGCCATAACAAGCACCACAGGCTGGGTAAGTGAAACAACAGAAACTAGAAACTTATTCTCTCACAGTGCTGGAGGCTGGAAGTCCAAGATCTGGGTGTCAGCGGGGTTGGTTCCTTCTGAGGCTATGAAAGAAGGATTTGTTCCAGGCCTCTCTCCTTGGCTAGTAGATAGCCATCTTCTTCCTATGTCCACTCACTTTGTCTTCTCTCTATGCATGTCTCTGTATGCAAGTTCCCCCTTCTTATAAGGGCACCAGTTATAGTAGAGCAGGACCCACCCTAATGATTTCATTTTAACTTGATTTTCTCTGTAAAGACCCTATCTCCAAAATAAGGTTGCATTCTCAGGCAATGGGGATGGGGGGTGAATTTCATCTTATGAACTTGGGAGTGGACACAATTCAACCCTAACACCTACCATCACATGTCCATTGCCCCAACCCTCTTCGACTCATTGAATGAAATAAAAATAAGGAAACACTGGACACGTCTTCTGAAGAAATGACACAGGAGTCTGGGTATGGGATGGGCATGACAGGAATGGCAACTGGAGAAAGACACCCTACCCAAGAATGAGAAAGGAGGGTGGTACTGACAGGAGCTAAAACTATCATTGAATGGCCTAGCAGTTAGTTACACATCTAGGCTCTGGTAAGCTGCTAGTTCTGAGTTCAAATCCCCACTCAGTCACTTACTACCAGTGAGGTTTTTCCCTTGCTCATAAAATGTGGGTAATAGTAATACCTCACTTATGGGATGGTTGTGAAGATTAAATGAGAGAATTGCCCAAGCAGAGGGCTTCACACTCTACCCAGCACATAATAACTCAATATGTACCAAATGTGTTGTTATTGTTATCATAATGGGGGGGGGTCTCACCAGTTAATTCAGGAAGAAGTGATGACAAAGAAGAGGGTAACTGTCATGACTGAGTCCACACAACTCTGTGTTCCCTCTCATAGTCACAACAAGAAAGGAAGCCGAGCAACGGCCAGACCTGATCTTCTTTAATTGTGGTCTGTGGACCAAAGACATCAGAATTACCTAGGCCCCACCCAGAAAATGCAGAATCCTGGGTCCCTCATGAAGCCACTGAATCAAAATTGTGGGGAGCACCCAGGAACCTAATTTTTAAATAAGCTCCCCTGTGATTCTTATGCATGTTAAAATTTGAAAACCCCTGGACAAGACCACAGGTCCTGGAGGAGCAGAGATGAGTCATGTCCATGAGTAATACCCCATGTCGACTCAGCCTTGGTGCCAGGTAGGCACGCCCCTCACACCTGTTCTCATCACCAGCATTCCTTGGACAAAGTCAGGAGACGGTCTTGAGCAATTAGGTATAAAACAAATCTCTGTAAGTCACATTTTAAATATCCTATTTAGAGGGGTTGCATTGGCAAATCAAATTGTTTTCATTATTGTAAATTTTACTGTGCTCAGATATTTAGTTTTGGACTATCTATTCTTCCTCTCCCCACAGCTGAGGTTACCCAATCTTGACCTCAGGTTTAGCTCAAGATGACCTCTGGCCTTAGGCTTAAGGATTATAAGGCACCCTGGCCCAGCACGCTTGCTGTGCTTAGGACTCTGTTGTTAGGCACTCTGTTTATTTTGTTCTTGGGCACCATCTACTAGCTGGTCAGAAAAACCTTAGCCCCACTGTACCCCAGTGCCTGCGTTCATGTCTTGCCCCAAAGAGCCAATCCCAGAGGCTACAGGTCCTCAAGGCTGAGATTCTACCTGTGGCCCAAGCTAAGGTCCTGCCATCTCTTAGCAGAGTTTCCAAATCCTGGCCTACTTTCTAGGGTCTTCCAATATCATCTGGTGCTGAATGCCTGTCACCAAGCTCCATGTGCCTCTCAGGACACCTCTCATAATCCCCCCAAACCATATATAGCCTACCAATGAGGAGCACAGGCTCACTAGACAGCCTAGGTATGAAGCTTGGCTCTGCCACTTGGTAGCTGGGTGACCTTAGCCAAACATCCCACCCACCAAGCCTCAATTCCTGCATCTATAACAGCCCCTACTATTATATGCAGGGTTGTAATGAGTATTGAGTGAGGTGATACACTTACAGCCAAGCACAGTGCTTAGACACAGCAAGGGTTCAATAAATGTTGGGGACCAGTTCAGAAGCTGTTCTATGTCTGAATGCTCATACATGTGAACAAAGCTCCATGCCAAAGCAAACGTGCCTCCCAGCTACCCAAGCAGTGGCACCAGGGGTCACTCATAGAGTGTCACTTTGGGCTTTGAAACAAATATACTTGTAAGCAGCCTTTTCTCCTCTTTTCTTTTCTTTCTTTCTTTCTTTTTTTTTTTGAGACAGAATTTCACTCTTGTCACCCAGGCTGGAGTGCAATGGTGTGATCTCGGCTCACTGCAACCTCTGCCTCCCAGGTTCAAGCGATTCTCCTGCCTCAGCCTTCCAAGTAGCTGGGATTACAGGTGTGTGCCACTATGCCAGGTAATTTTGTATTTTTAGTAGAGATGGGGTTTCACCATGTTGGCCAGGCTGGTCTTGAACTCCTGACCTCAGGTGATCCACCCGCCTTGGCCTCCCAAAGTGCT
>NW_012104732.1:2026865-2028639 GCF_000951045.1 Mandrillus leucophaeus | reverse complement strand
GGGGTTTCACCATGTTGGCCAGGCTGGTCTTGAACTCCTGACCTCAGGTGATCCACCCGCCTTGGCCTCCCAAAGTGCTGAGATTACAGGTGTGAGCCACTGCGCCCCGCCTACTCACCTTTTTTATTTTCTTTTGAGACGGAGTCTTGCTCTGTGGCCCAGGCTGGAGTGCAGTGGTGTGATCTCGGGTCACTGCAAGCTCCGCCTCCTGGGTTCACGCCATTCTCCTGCCTCAGACTCCCGAGTAGCTGGGACTACAGGTGCCCGCCACCACGCCCAGCTAATTTTTGTTGTTGTTGTTGTTGTTGTTGTATTTTTAGTAGAGACGGGGTCTCACCGTGTTAGCCAGGATGGTCTCGATCTCCTGATCTCGTGATCCACCTGCCTCAGCCTCCCAAAGTGCTGGGATTACAGGCGTGAGCCACCGCACCCAGCCACTCCCTCTCTTGAGTAGTCTAAATTAATTATTAAAAAGCAAAGGGGGAAACAAGGAAAAAGTTAAAAACAGAGAAATGTTTTAAGCAGATAGCATTGGCACCAGGATTCTTGCAAGTGAACTCAAGAAGCTCACTTCTGGCTAGGTTTAAACCATGGTGTATTTAATAATCAGAGTAATTGCTATTCCTTCCCTCCCCTTTTCTCTCCTTGTAGGCCACTGGCCCAGATGCTTGTTCTTGTTCCTGTACCTTGGACTCCTTCACTTATCTTTCCGCTGAGTTGGACACGTCAGCCCAGGCCCATTCTCTGTTACCTTCCCACCCAATCAGTCCCCTCCCTTCTCTGTGGTTGTTTGGGCTGGATCCAGTCATATCTCAAGATGGGGACACCTTGTTGGTAGTTGAACATTTTTTGATTAGTGAACCCTTTCTTCAGAAAAAGTACTCTCACCCACATGTATAGATGTTAGATTTACCTAAAGCATGGTATGCCTATGGCACAAATGACTTCAGATTATTTTTCCAGCAACCTTAAATCAAGGGATACTGCATTAGCCATGCAATGCTTATTTAATGAGGTGGAAATGGGTGTGTCTTCCACTCTGCACAATACCTAACCCCTGGCAGCTAGCACACAGGCTGAGTGTCAGAGGCGTTCGAACCAGAGCAACTCCATCTTGAGTGAGGGCTAGGAAAATGAGGCTGGGACCTGCTGGGCTGCATTCCCAGAAAGTTAGGCATTCCTAGACTCCAGACGTTTACAGTTAAGGAAATGGATCGATAATGTTTACCACACAGACCCAGACTTGGGGGTGTCCAGATAGCCTGATATTTTGAGAACAAAGGCATTCCTAATTTTGCTTTAAAGATAATAATATGGATTCTTGCAAAATATAGTAATTAAGAAAATTAGGCCAGGTTCAGTGGCTCACGCCTGTAATCCCAGCACTTTGGGAGGCCGGTTGGATCACCTGATGTCAGGAGTTGGAGACCAGCCTGAGCAACACGGAGAAACCCCGTCTTTAATAAAAATACAAAATTAGCCAGGCATGGTGCCTCATGCGTGTAATCTCAGCTACTCGGGAGGCTGAGGCAGGAGAATCGCTTGAACCTGTGAGGCGGAGGTTGCAGTGAGCTGAGATTGTGCCATTGCACTCCAGCCTGGGCAACAAGACCGAAACTCTATCTCAAAAAAAAAAAAAAAAAGGAAAGTAGCTGAATATAGGCCATTTCATATGGTTCAACATGATACTATGTTAGTTTCATGATGGGTCCTATGAGGAAAATAAAGCAAAGGAAGGAGGTCAAGAAGGTGAAGGAGAGTGGGGGTTTTAAGT
>NW_012104732.1:2011049-2026815 GCF_000951045.1 Mandrillus leucophaeus | reverse complement strand
AAAAGAAAAAGAAAATTAATCCTTTATCACAAACCCTTGTAGCAGAGCACATCTCCCTATGATCTTTTTAAAATCCTATATATACGAGCATGGTACCTAAGATGGACGTGTTCCTCCTCTTGCTTTCGGGAACACCCTACTCTGTCAATGGAGTAGCTGTGCTTTCACCACTTTACTTTCCTAATAAAAAGAAAGTAAGTGCTTTTGCTTTGCACTGCGGACTCGCCCTGACTTCTTTCTCGCTTGAGATCCAAGAACCCTCTCTTGGGGTCTGGATCGCTTTCCTGTAACAGCAGTCCCAAGATCCTTAATAGTTTATGTGCAGTCCACAGAATGCATGTCACTGAAGTGAGCAGCTGCACTGTCCCGGGATGAGATGTCCCTTGGATGTAGATACAGCATATGGATGTCCGCCCACCATTTCCACTGAATATGTTATCATGGCTGGTGCTACTCACCTGTGAAGTCAAACCACTTAACCAGATATGGCTTCCTTGATCCTTTGCAGAACCAGTCAAGTCATATGTAAACAGCAGATTTGAGAGAGAGTTTAAAAGAAACTCATTGTATTTTCTCTTAACGTTTTGCATACTAACTTTGCTTTGGATTACATACTTCATTTGCAAACCCATTTATTCACACTCACAAAGGCCGGGGCAACAGAAGAAAATCTCTCTGAGTCCCTCTGCCAACAGCAAATTGGTGATCTTGCCTTCAGATCTGCATCTCAAGAGGGGACTTTCCTCGGAAGCCCTCAAAGACCAACACAAAGAAAACAAAGGAAAAGGGAATTTGTGACTGTGAATCAGAGTCTCCACCAAAATCCTCAGTCACCCACACTGACAAACAGCTCCGGTAAACTGCTGGCCACCCTTCACTAGACACCACTTCCCAAAGCAAGGCCCACTTCTTTCAGCCCTGATGCCACTGCTGCTGGCTCATAGTTACACAGAGCTGGCGGAGGGGCAGCCTGGCTCGCCCTCAGCCGGGATGCTCGCATCCTCCCACTGGGTCGGGGAGCTAACTCGTAAACAATCACATCCCTGTAGAGAATGAAAGGAAAAGTACCGGTCACCAGTGCAGCAAGGAGGGAGGCAAATGGGGGTGGCGGTGGCGTGGGTGGATGTAACATAGCTAGAGAATCATGGAGTGTTGGAATTCTGCTGAGGCAGAATGAGCCCTTGGGCCTGAGGGGGGTCTCCCTTGGGTCTCTGAAAAGTGGGTACTTGACTAAATGCCTGAAATTTCCATCCCAGTATCTGGAAGGCTGAATTTCTGAAGTGCTCCTCTGCAGCAGCCTTGCATACCTTTGGCATGTAATTGCGATGTGGGTGTGGATAGTGTATGTGCCAGAGAATCTGTCCATTCTGACTCCTTCTCTCCTGGTGCCCATCAGAGGGGTACTGAAATGAGGATGTGATATTCCAAGATCAGAAGGGAAGGAAAGAAGTAATCCGAGTGACCATGGGGCCATGGGAATACCACCCTACCAGAACCCTGAGCTGACATGCCCAGATAATCCTAAACTTCAGCCTGACTTTTATATCAAAAGGTTAATAAAATCTAAGCTGCCCACCATGTGGACAGCTTTTCCAAGGCAGCTGAATATCCAGGCTTCCCAAGAGAGAGCTGGTGTGACACAGCAAGATAATGCTAGCCACTCACCACGGCCAGACTCACCGCAGCTTTCTGCTTCTGCCGAACCACAGGGGCCGCATCCAGCACTTTAGTAAATGAGAAATGCCTGCCCCGTCCAGCCCTGATTCAGGGCCAGTGTCAGGCAGGCACTGGAGGAATGGAGATAATGCGGCGGCATGGTGCATTCATATTTTTGCAGTCTCTAAGCTAGAAGTGCTATTTTTACATGTCTGTGACATCAGCACGCCCTTCCCCCAGGGCAGTCTGCACCACGGTTTAAACCCAGCCAAAGGTGAGCTTCTTGAGATTCCCTTGCAGGAGTCCTGGTTCCAGTGCTATCTGCTTTAAAACGTTTTCTTTCTTCTCCAAGTAGCATTACATTTGCACTTGGACACACACACACACACATAACACACACACACACACACACGACCTCAGCTACAACCTGCTCTCTGTTTCCCAGATCAGATGCCCTGATTCTTACCTAAAGAGCTTGTAGGCCAAGGGCTGTACCTCTCTCCACACTCGCTCAGTGCTGTCCCAGGGGAAGTAGAATCCACTTGGTGTCTTCTGCTCTGTGTTTGTCACTGTCACTGTGCTGCAGCCGCCGCCCCAGCAGCCCCAAGCCGGCTCTCTGAACCTCCAGGCTACTGCAGCTCTGAGTGGGGAGAGGGACGGGCCGTGGCATGCACATCAGGTTGCTGGCCCGCCTCCAGATACCATGCCACAGAGCTGGCTACCCGTCCCTAGGGCTGTGTGGGAAATCGAGGTGGGGGGGCGGGGGCAGGCTGGGAGAGCCAAGAATGTCAGCCTCGAAGTCTATCTCCGGTCCTTGTTTATCAGCAGAGGGGACCTGCCTTTAGACAACCGCCCACCCCCACCTCACCCGCAGGGATGCACACAGCTCTAAGCAACCCCTACTCTGGACAGCCAGCAGCAGGCCCAGGAACACAGAGCCATTGGCCAGCCAGGAGGGAGGTAGAGACAGAAGACGGTGGCAGCAGCTACCCTGGGTGTTATTTTAACGTGGTTTGTCTTGGGGCAAATGTCTGAGCCGAATGGACTTCTGGCCCGTCTGAGCAGAATCCTGTTTATTTTGAGGCCTGAGTCGCCAGGGAAACAGCAGGTCGTGGCTCGGAGACTCTCCTCTGGAATCAGAAGGCTGCTGGATGAAAGGGAGGCCTTTTCTGTTCTGTCATCTGGCATCCTTGCATGGGGTGTAGGTGTCTGTGTGTGGCAACGTGTATGTGCGCATGTGTGTGTCTGTCTGTGCCATCCCCAGAGCCAAGCCCTACAAATGGCATTTTGCAAAGTCAATCGAGGCAAAAGCCATCCAGGTTGGGACTGTGGAGGGGCTGCAGAGGGGGCAGCTCTGTCCTCCCTCTCCACTGTTCAAGCCTGTTCCCGTTGGATGAGGTGGATCCTCAGGTGAGCTCAACTTCAGGGGTGGGAAATTCTTCAATGGGCCATGGACATCCTCTTCAGATTTCTGGCCAGGACAGGGTAAGGAAGGGAGGGAGCTGTCTGGACAAATAATTCTTTGGCTAGAAGGTGGGGAATAAGGTGGACTGAAAGGATATAGATCAAGAGCTGTCTCTGAACCAAATGTAAACATGATTAATAGTTTCCAATAATTGAAGAGTCGCTCCTGCTTATGCAGGCGTTTGAGCCCAGGAGGCATGAGTGAGTGAGTGTGTGTGTGTGTGTGTGTGTGCGCGCACGTGTGAGCTTCCATGTATGTACACAAGCCTGCCCACCTGATGATTCAGGTAGAGAGGTACAGATCGACCTGTCAGAACTAGAAATATGCTCCCCAGCCTCTACCTCCTCTGGGTGTTGCTTAGGTGTAGGGAGGATGGAAGTGCAGTCTGTTCCCCATATTCCCCACAGAGCATGGGGGTATGGGAAGACATTCATGTGCCTTCTGAAGGGATGAGCCTTGGAGAAGGAGCTCGTGTCCTGTAAAGAGCTAGAGGCTCAATCATCACAGAACTCCAATCACGGATAAGCAGCAGCTCCCAAAAGGGACCCGAATGTACAGAAAATGTTGATTTCTTGAGACCCTCTTAACTGGAACCCTCATGAACTACCACTTCTACACATGCAAAGGCTACTGATAATTTGCTTTAAAACATAATAATCTTCCTGAGTATCTGCAAGCTTCCAGAGGACCTTCTGAATCATTAAAAAAAAAATTTCAGACAATGGATTTCCAAGTATTAAAGAATCATTATGCTAGATGTAGTATGCATGTTAACCCTTTTTAACTACGTGAGATGATAGACTTGAAAGTTAGAAAATACCCAAAAAACCCTAAGGACAGAGATGCAGACTCAGAGACTCACTCAGGTGGTACCCTTAGTTAAAGTCCTCGTTGTGACTAAAACCAGGTCTCCCTGCTTTAGGTTAACCCCGGGTTAACCTGCCTGCACTGTGTGGTTGGCCATTGTTGGGCAATTCAGCCCAAGGGCTCCAGATTCCTTCCCTTCTAGTGGAAATTAATAAGACTTTCCTACACATATCTTCCCTGCAAACTCACAGGATTATCATGACAATCAAATGTGTCCAAGTGTGTTTGAGCACCTTGAAAGTGGGAAATGCAAATGCAAGTCATTATTTTATTTTGTTTGATTTCTCCATTGTGTCCAGTTATGAAACCCTGTTTAAACACACACACTCACACACACACACACAGCTTTTAGGCAAATATAATCCCTAGCTACTGACATATGCTAATTTATCTACTGCATAGTGGGTGTCTGGCAATATTACTGTCCAAATACTGGGAAATAATCCTCAGTTCGCTAAGGTATTTACTGTAATATAATTCCCCCCAATGTTGAAATTTTTTGAAATTTCATTTTAATATCCTTCAATTTCTACATTTATTTCAACTTCTGTTAGTATCTAGATTTACCTTTTTAATAACATCCATTGAGATGTTTCCCAGTCCAGAGACATGCCCACGTGAATGCTTTTCAGCCCCACTGTTATTTAGAGTAGGAAGGGACTTTGCCATGACCTAGTCGAAAAGTCTGGTCTCAGAATAGCCCTCCAGCTCTGTGCCTGGAAATAGTCGGTGGAAATAATAGCCGTCGAAGCTGCTTATTAAGCATCCACAATATGCTAGATTGTATGCAGAACATGTAACAGAAATCATGTCTTCCTCCAGAGCTCTTCCACCACTTTAAAAGCCATTTCTGTCCTGATAAAACTTTGTAAGAGAGGCTGCTAGTACTGCAGAGGGGTCCTCTGAGAAAGGAAGGAAATGACAGGTTTGGAGAACCAAAAAAATCCTAGAAGGTTTATCCACAGAGATGTGGGCTTGCCCCGGAGTCATCCACATCTAAAATGTTGTGGCTGTTGCCAGAGGTGAGATTTTTCCTTCCACATCCTAACAGATGGACTCAATACAGAGCACTTAGGCAGCTGCTATTACAGAAAGTGACTCTACACCTCTCCTTTAGAAGGGCGATAAAGGTAGAATGTGGTGGTTCCGTGGTTTTGCTTATTTTGTGCTCAGTGCCTCTGACAATCAGACATATAACTATCACATTTTAACTGTACCAGCATGAAAGAAGCAGAGCATTATTGAATCAACAGGGTTCAAAATGCCCCCAATATATACATTTTTGTTTTCTCTCTCTCCAGGCAGAACATAAGCCCTGGCGTCTTGTCCTTGATTCTTGAGAATGACATTCAATATTTGCTTTAAAATTTCCCCTTCATTCATCCTGTTTACACAAACGATACAGTTATATGAAACACACACCAGACACATTGCATTTTCTTTCTAATCTCATTTGACCTTGTTCAGGCACAACAAATCTTATTCAGCTGACGGGGGAAATTGGATGCTGCATGCCACTCCCTCCCTCCAGCAACACATTTCCTCTGTTTATGCCCAATCAGGCAGTTAAATGAAGGGCGCCCTGGTCTCACGGTGAAGCAAGCACCACGATGACAGAGGGCAGTGGGAAATGCAGCAGACATTCATGGGAAATTGTATTCGTTGCTCAAGGAGACTGGCCAGCCACAAACATCACCAGAGCTGCAGGACTGAAGCTGGGTCCAATGGCCCTCAAGAAGGAAGGTACCTCACTCTGATCCCACTGAAATCCAATCACAGGCGCTTGCGCCCCGCTGGTTAGCCTGAGTCTTCAGCAACTTCAGGGGAGGATGCTTGGGAAACGTCCTACCCATGTGAGCTGGGTTTCCTCTCCCCTGATATTGATTGCCTGTTGCCTATTCTACTGTGTTTTCCTTGATCCTGGCTTTTTAATTTTAAAATATTTTACCTTTACAAAAAACGAACACTCTGTGCACATGATAACACTGCACCCAAAGGTATAAAATGACCCTCACTAGCCCTCTTTTCTCCAAAGATAACCACTATTCACTTTGAATGTATGCATCCTTTCAGGAAAAAAAAACTGTCTTTGTACCCTGAATATGTGTATGCTAAAAACACACATTACTATGCACAATGTCCTGTGTAATTGTTTGTTTGTTTTTCACTTAATAATAGATGTTTGCACATTGGTCTAGTTCATCCAAGCACCAAATTTCTTGCCTGATTTATTGAGGTATCTTCCTAATTGGCCTCCCTGCTCTACCCTAACCCTCTACAGTTCATTTCAGAAGGATCCTGCTCAAAGGTAAATCAGATCATGTTCCTATTTGTTCAGAACTGTCCAGGGCTTTTCCCTTGCACTAGGAACAAAAGCTAAGCTCACTACCACCACCTGCCTCTGCAAGTTCACCCCCAACATACTCATTGCTCACTGTGCTCCAGTCACCTGCTCCTCCTATGGGCCAGGCTTGGTCCTAGCTCAGGTTCTTCGTACTTCCCATTCCCTCTGCCCAGAATTATGCATTTATTTTCTGCCTCTAGGTTATTTGCCTGGCTTACTCTTTCCTGTTATTCTTGTCTCAGCTCAGGCCACCTGTACCCTGACCACCTGTTCTAAATCAGCCCCTTATCATTGTCTTTCACATCTCCCACTTTCTTTTTCCTCATAATTCTTACTACTTTCTCAAAATTATTGTATTCATAAAATGTTTACTTAGGCCAGGCGCGGTGGCTCATGCCTGTAATCCCAGCACTTTGGGAGGCCGACGCGGGTGGATCACCTGAGGTCAGGAGTTCGAGACCAGCCTGGCCAACATGGTGAAACCCCGTCTCTACTAAAAATTACAAAAATTAACCGGGCATGGTGGCTGGCATCTGTAACCCCAGCTACTCAGGAGGCTGAGGCAGGAGAATTGCTTGAACCCGGGAGGCGGAGGTTGCAGTGAGCCCGGATAGTGCCACTGCACTCCAACCTGTGCGATAGAATGAGACTCTGTCTCAAATAAATAAAATAAAAAATAAAATAAAGTAAAAATAAATAAAATATTTACTTACTTGTCCTCTGTCTCCCCTGCCACATACACTGGAATACAAATTCCATAAGGAGAGCAGGGGCTTTGTCTTCTCACTGTTATATACTCAGTACCGAGACCAGTGGTCCTCAAGCTCGGGTGTGCACTGGAATCACCTGGCGGATTTGTTAAAATACAGATGCTGGGCCCCAACCTCAGAGTTTCTAATTCAGTAGATCTGGGGTGGGCCTACCGAAATAGAGTTTATATTTCTAACAAGTTTCTAGCTGCTGCTGCTGCTGCTGGTCCAGGAACTGCATTTTGAGAGCTACCAGTCTAGACGATACCTGGCATACAGCGGGTGTTGCGTATATATTACGTGAATGCATGAGCCTGCACATAGGCTCTGCCACCATCTTTGTCATGGCAGTTTTGTTTTCGGTTCATCATTTATTTATATTTATGGGACTACAGGCTGTGAACCTTTTGCTTCCTCAAAGTCATTGTGACAGGAAGGCCCCAAGTTTTGCCAGGTAAAATGGTGCACCATCTCCATTGGTTTGTCAGTTGATGATTAAAAACCTAAAGCTTAGGCCAGGTGCAGTGGCTCACGCTGTAATCCCAGCACTTTGGGAGGCCGAAGCAGGCAGATTGCTTGAGTCCAGGAGTTCAAGACCAGCCTGGGCAACATGGTGAAACCCCATCTTTACCAAAAAAACTCACAAAAATTAGCTGGATGTGGTGACGTGTGCCTGTGGTCGCCGCTACATGGAAGGCTGAGGTGGGAGGATCGCTTGAGCCTAGGAGGCGGAGGTTGCAGTGAGCTAAGATCACACTACTGCACTCCAGCCTGGATGACAGAGAGAGAACCTGTCTCAAAAAGAACAACAGCAGCAACAACAAACTAAAGCTTTATAGACCCAAGAGGAACCAGTGAGAGACTTCTCATTCTCTGCCTCAGCAGAACATCAAACCAAAAGATGGTGCAACTCTCACTTGACATGTGACAGAGAACAGAGTGATCTCTCAGGCCTCCCCTGTAATGATTTAACAGCTATCCTGTTGGTTTAGATTGGGTCTTGGTATATTGCAGTGTATGCAACATAACCCCAAGCAGGTTATGAAATATAGAGAGCCCACTGGTTTTCCTGAGTCACAAAACCTCTTGAAAATCTTGACAAGATCTATAGCCGTATTCCCTAGGACACACACACACACACACACAGTTTTACATTCAATTTCAGGAAGTTACAAGACGCCCCAAGCGCATTTTAACCCCAAGTTAAGAACTTCTGGTATAATAATTGTCTGGCTATTTGGCAAAAACAAACAAACTAACAAACCCAATCTGGATCCCCAGTTTCTTATTTAAATTCCTGATGAATCAGAGATTTAAGTGTAAAGAGGCAAGCCTTAGAGGAAAACATTAGTTAATAAGATTTATAATCTTAGAATGGGAAACACTTTTTGAAGCATGATTTAAAACCCAGAAGTGAAAATAAAGTAGTGAGATTGATTCCAAAAGATCTAAAATGTCTGTCCAGGAAAGAGGAAAAAAACTCTCCTGGTTTAGACTCTGAGGAGAAATTAATTGATCCTATCTTTTCCATCTATCTTCTTCCCAGTGGAATTGTGTGAGTGACCTATGGCCAGGCTCTATGGAACAAGACAAGCTTATCAGAGCTTACAGGGTGAGATCATATCCTTTGGCAAAGCCCTGTCACTGGGTTAATTATTTCAATAGTAGTGGTTTGGGTTTTTTAAATTATTTATTTATATTTTTTATTTTGTGAGACAGAGTCTTGCTCTGTCGCCCAGGCTGGAGTGCAGTGGCGTGATCTTGGCTCACTGCAACCTCCACCTCCCAGGTTCAAGTGATTCTCCTGCCTCAGCCTCCCAAGTAGCTGGGATTACAGGTGTGCGCCACCACTCCCGCCGCTAATTTTTTGTATTTTTAGTAGAGACGGGGTTTCACCGTGTTAGCCAGGATGGTCCCTCCCAGGTTCAAGTGATTCTCCTGCCTCAGCCTCCCAAGTAGCTGGGATTACAGGTGTGCGCCACCACTCCCGGCTAATTTTTGTATTTTTAGTAGAGACAGGGTTTCACTACATTGGCCAGGCTGGTTTGGGGTTTTAAATGACTTTATTGAGATATACTTCACATACTCTGAAGTTCACCCATTTAAAGTGTACAATTAAGTGGTTTTGGTATATTCACAAAGTTGTGCAGCCATCACAACTATAATTTTAGAATATTTTTGTCACCCCCCCAAAGAAACCCCATACCCATTAGCAGTTCATCCCCCATTCCTCCCTCCTGCCAGGCCTAAGCAACCACTCCTCTACTTTCTGTCTCTATAGATTTTCCTATTCTGGCCGTTTCATATCAATGGAATCATAAAACATGAGCCTTTTTCCTTTAGTGTGATGTCCTCAAGGTTCTTCTGTATTGGAGCACATATCAAAATTTTTTTTCTTTTTTTTTTTTTTTTTTGTTTCTTGAGACGGAATCTTGCTCTGTCACCCAGGCTGGAGTGCAGTGGCACGATCTCGGCTCACTGCAAGCTCCGCCTCCCGGGTTCACGCCATTCTCCTGCCTCAGCTTCCCGAGTAGCTGGGACTACAGGCGCCTGCCACCACGCCCGGCTAATTTTTTGTATTTTTAGCAGAGACGGGGTTTTACCGTGTTAGCCAGGATGGTCTCGATCTCCTGACCTTGTGATCTGCCCACCTCGGCCTCCCAAAGTGCTGGGATTACAGGCATGAGCCACCACGCCCAGCCCAATTTCTTTCCTTTTTATTGCTGAGTAATATTTCATTGCATGGACACACCACATTTTATTTCTCCATTCATCAGCTGATGAACATTTGGGGTGTTTCTTCTGTTTGGCTATTATTATAATGTTGTTATTCATGGGCGAGTTTTTGTGTAAACATGTGTTCATTTCTCTTGGGTCTAGCAGTGTTTTTTTTTTTTTTCTCTTAAAGATTTACCCAAAGAATTTATATCTATCTATCTATCTATCTATCTATCTATCTATCTATCTATCTATCTATCTATCTACCTATCTCTGTCTGTCTGTCTGTCGGTCTATCTGCCTTTCTGTCTGTATATATGTATTCCTCCCACCCTGCCCACCATCATAACCTCATGGAGAACCAAGCAGATTTGGGTTCTAAAGACCTCAGAGCTCTTACAATCCTGGCCTGGAACCTTCTGTGTAAGGGTCACAACTCACTCTCACTATGCCTCAGTTGTGCCATCAGTGGAAGGAAGGTGCGAACACCAGCTCTTTCACACTGCCCCAGGATATGGCAAAGATAAAGGAAATGACGTAAATCAATAGGATCTGCTCTTTCCAAGATACGAAGCTATATGAATAGGCCGGTGTGCATCAAAGAAACAAGATACACCTCAACCAAAAGTTTTGCCAGCACAAAGATGACTGCATCAGCCAAGAGTCCAGTGGCTTGATATGGGGGCATAGATGGTACAAGCCACTATATTCTCAAGATTTTGGTTTTCTTTGAGATCAGAATGCGGTTGCCTTCCAAATCCTGCCAGCCACCCTCTGAGGGAGGGCCCCAGCTTGGTCACCCTGGTGGGGGGTAGGAGAAAGGGCAGGGCCATACTGCACTGACTGGCAGCCCAAGGGGCAAGCTTAAATTCTAAAGCCTACCCTCTAGCCAACGTTTCCCACAAAGACCACCCTACCCCCATTTAATTAAAAAACACCCTACTCTCTGCAGAGTCCCAGAGGCACCTCTTTTTGTGAAATCCCTGACATTCCTGTAGACTCTGGGGCAGGGAGTGACCCCTCACCCCTGGGTAGAATCTAATAAGAACTTTCCAGTAGAGGTACTGGGCACCCAGGTGGCAGAAGAGGGGTCTAAAATATATGTACTTCTTCCTGCTCTCTGACCAATCACCTGTACCCTTTGCTCTTTAAACTCAGGCAGCAGGAAATTCTACTGATAGGTTTGTAAATGATTAGTGGAATAGAAAATGAGAAGGTGGCATCCTGGGTTATAATCCCCACATCACCACTTACTACATGTATAATTTAGGACAAGTAAGTCATTTCTTTGAGGCTCGGTTTACCCATCTGTTAAATGGGATAATAGCAGTACTTGCCTCGTAGGGTCATTGTGAGGATTACCTGAGATGATGCCTGTAGGAACTCCAGCATACCATCTGTGTTTCCTATGGTTATTATATTACTTCTAAAGTCAGAATGAAGGACCTCAAGGCTGGGCATGGTGGCTTATGCCTGTAATCCCAGCACTTTAGGAAGCCGAGGTGGGGGTGGATCACCTGAGGTCAGGAGTTCGAGACCAGCCTGGCCAATATGGCAAAATCCTGTCTCTACTAAAAATACAAAAATTAGCTAGGTGTGGTGGTGGGTGCCTGTAATCCCAGCTACTTAGGAGGCTGAGGCAGGAGAATCATTTGAACCTGGGAGGCAGAGGTTGCATTGAGCCAAGATCTCACCATTGTACACCAAGCTGGGTGACCGAGCAAGACTCTGTCTCAAAAAAAAAAGAAAGAAAAAGAGAATTAAGGACCCCAAGTAATCCATCCATTCTCCCTAGTCTATTTAGGAAGACTCATTTTCTGTTGGCCAATTAATTGGATGCACTTAAGCACCTAGTATGTATTAGCTACCACATACTAGCGGGCTCAGGAATGAAACTTAATTTTCCTCCAAGAATGGAGAATTCAAGCTGTGAGAGAAACTAAGATACGTGAAGTTCTTAAGGAACATGTAAACAGTAAACTGCAATCCTGACAGTCAATGCCGTTCTAATTCAGAGAATGGGGACAGCAGGACAGTCTGGAAGGGCCAGATAAGGCCTCAGAGGGGAGGCAGCACCAAGGCAGCCCTCACAAGGCAAGATGAGTTCACAGCAGAAGAGGAGAGGGAGACAGAACTGGGGGCAAGGGTGGGTGAGAGGGAAGGGAGACCCATGTGAGCATGGGCAATTTGGGAGCCCAGGTGGGTCTGGACCTGGTGCATGGTCTGGGGGCTAAGCCACAGACCACCCTTCTTGTATCTTTCCTACTCTCAGGGATCTCTAGGAGTAACATGCCATGGAGTCTTTTAGTCTCTTGTTCCACTAATAATTATCCTTCCTATGAGAACTTTTGTCACTAATACATTTTTATGGCATGTAAGAGGGAGGAGCTGCTATCAGATAAGCTTTGAGTCAATCTAGACCATTGCAAAAAAAGCGACATAGAGTGGCAACCATTGACTTCAGCCACCCTGCATCTAGCCCCCTTTGTCCTGCGACGAGAACTCTGATCATTTCTGGGGAAACACCCCTTCATTGCTTTCAGTCCATGAAGTTTTGGGGATGCGAATGACTCCACGCCCACGGCAAGGATGGGCACAATACCCACATTGGTTCTATGAGATTGACCCTGAGATTCTAGCTAGAACTAGAAAGGGAAGCACCTGTTCTTGTACGGCGCTGTGCTAGTAGGATGTCAGCTGGGAGCTGCTGCAGCCCTCTGGCCATCGCAATGGGCAAGTCTTCCTGGAAACATAAGGACACAGGGGAGGCAAAGCCAAGAAATGGAAAGACAGATTCACGATGCCATCATCTAGGCCCCTGGATCTTACTATACCAAAACCTTGCTTTTTCAGGCACATGAGTTAAAAAAAAAAAATCCTCTTTTTGCCTAAGTCTCTTCAAACTGGGTTTCAGTCCATGGTTACTAAATGAATTCTGACTTATTCAAGCAATTACTTTGTTCCTACCAGAATTTTGTTGGTTGCTTCTTAGCATGGGTATTTGTAGTCCATAGCCCAGGGGCAGATTGCCTCCAGGATAACAGTTTGTGTGTGGAAGTGATAGTGGCATCTATCCATATCCCTAAATGGATATAGGTACATGTGATATGCGGAGGTATTAGAGGGGAGACCGAGGCTGCAAAATCTGTTTCTCCTCTTTGTCTCTGAAGTCTGTGTACAGAGCAATTTCCCCCAAACCCCTGATTTTATTCCTCTGGTTTTCAACCAGAGAAAGGAGTTCCTGGATCTGTTAAGTATATTTTACAGGGCTCTAAGAAATCAGGAAGAGATGGGAAAGGGAGGTGTTGGGGAAAAAGAGGCTCTGCATGTCCCATTTTTGTTTTTTTCCTTTTTGCCAACAACAAAGAATCAGCTGGCATCCTTTTATTTTCTATTTCATGCAGTGCTTTTTAAAATGAAGCATTAAGTCTACTGTAATGGGATTTGTCTAATGATTTCCTGGTAAACGTCTTCTTGGATCTCAGCAAAGATAATTCACTTAGTAGGAACCACTTCCTGCTTCCCCACTGAGAACTAGACCTACCCCGTTCTTGCTGGGAGTAAATTGACTTTGAATGAGAGAAGGCAGTACAGGAATATTTCACTCTAGCATTCATCACATAGACTCAAGCTTGCCACAGACCCAGATCAGGGAGGAGAAAAGGAAGGGGTGGGTGAGGGAGAACGTTCATGCTGAGCACAAGCATGAAGTCAAGCAGAAAGTCTGTAGCAATCTGAGCCCTTTGCAGAAACAGATGCACTCACCTCTTTGCCTTGGCTCTGGGGTGCTTTCTTTCTGGGGCAGTGACAGCTTCTGCAGTGTCCACACTGTTCTACCAGGACGGCTGCAGGCAGGCTGCTGCAGGAGGAAGGGAGTTCCCATTCACCATCAGAAGGGAGTGTCCTCCCAGAAAAGGAGGCGATGCCCTGATTCCCCTGGAGCGAAGGCTGTTGGATCCACTTGTCCTCTCTCTCCCGCTCCCTTTCTGGTATGAATGGAGCTCAGAGGAACCCCATGAGAAGAGCTGAGTGAAACCACACACCATACCCACCCTGCTAGTAGGTTGGCCTCCCAGCCTTGGGGATCCTAGAGAGGAAGGTAGCGGAGTGGGTCATGAGGCACTTGGGTCCCTACAAGTGCAGCTGACACTGGTATGCCCACAGAAAGGCCAAGGACAAGCACTGTGTATTTATTTCTCCCCCTCTCATGTGATCTTATTTTTGGACTGGACACGAAAGCTATTTGGGGGCTGGACAGCTGCCAGGTGAAAGGACAATGATCTCATCCGTGTTCTCTCCATTCCTCTCTCTGCACTAGTCCCTGTTACCTTTCCCAATATGAGGCAGAAGGGAGCGGGTTTTGCTCCGAGCCTTACTTTCAGTACATCCAAGCAATGTGTCCAACTTAACATTTTTCTTCAATTCTGCTACCCTTTGAGGTTTCTCAGAGGATCAGTGTAATGAAGGAAGTCCTTACTTTTATGTCTGATGCAGGTGTTTCTGAGTCTGGTGGTCGTGTCGTACAGTCATCATACACACTATTTTAGATGCAAAGATCTTCTAATCAACACCAGGATGGGAGCCCCCACCCTGGAAGGCAGGTGTGGGCAACGCCACAGAGCTAGGCTCTCAATGTGTTGATTCTGCCTTCTGCCCTGGCTGTTTCTGCCTCTGGCTCCTAGGCTTGTAAAACTTACGACATTGAAACAGCTCGATTTTTCGCCTCTGATCCTTCCTCTTCAGACGTGAATGGAAAGTTTTGAAAATGTCATGCCTGGCAAGATGCCAATTCAATATCATCCTCTTCACCATTATCACTGTTATTTGCTAGGATCTTTCTTGCTGAATGTCCTTAATTTGCAGAGTACTTCTGCATTCTCGCATTTAATCCTTACAACACCCCTGCCAGATGGGTAAGATCGCTCCTATTTGATATCCAGGGAAGCTGAGGTTTGGAAAGGCTCCTCACCTAACCTTTGGAGAGGGTAGAGTGGGATGGGAACTCCCCACTGTCTGAGCTCTTGGCCACTTTGCCCTACTGTCTCCTGAAGATGTGAATTGTTGACATTTCACTGTTGTTTTCACTTCATAGGAGGGAAAACAAAACCCTTGGGCTTGATTCAGACCCACAACTTCAATCCTTGATTTCTGTCCCAAATCCAGTTATTGAAGGGGTGAGAAAATGAGGTTTTCATCTGTTTACAGTCCCAGGCCCTGATTCTAGGTACAGGACGGAGTCTCTGGCCACCATGCTCGTTGGAGCCATTTTCCTGTGAATAATTCACCATGCAAACACACACACCAGAGAGGACTGGGCTGGGTCGCCCAGGCTGGGTTCCCACCGTATCCAAGCTGGACTGCGCTTTCCACTACCCTGAGAAAGAGACAGAGAGATTGAGCCAACAGCTTGTCCAACACTGCCCTCTGCAGGTCACTAGGTTGCATTACCCCAGATGGAGGTCTTCAAGGCTTTCCAAAGAGGCGGGCCACACCAAGGATTATTTTTAGAGAATCAGTTTCCAGGTTCTCCATTTCTGCAGCTACTCTTTCCTAAACCTGGTTTGCCTGAGCACGTGTGTGTGTTCATAATCCTTCCCCAACTGTATGAAAGGAAACCATACCTGTCACTTTTCACAAATCTTACTAAGGTGACATTGCCCCAAGTATAAAAATCTCAAAGTCCCCAAACTAGGAACTTCCTTTAATACTTTAATTCAGCCTCTTTTAATGATTAATTAGGTATTTTTTAATTTAACCACTTTGCTTTTCCTCCCTTGAATATTGAGGGACAGAACTGTGGAAGCAAATCAAAGAGAATATTAGAAATAATAACAGATTAAGGCCAGGCGTGGTGGCTCACACCTGTAATCCCAGCACTTTGGGAGGCCGAGGCGGGCGGATCACGAGGTCATGAGATCGAGACCATACTGGCTAACACGATAAAACCCCATCTCTACTAAAAAAAAA